>NC_050518.1:28473654-28504779 GCF_002922805.2 Oryzias melastigma
AATCCCCCCTAGGTGTGAATGTGAGAGTGGATGTGTGTGATTGAGGCCCTGTGACAGACTGGAGATCTGTCCAGGGTGTACCCCGCCTTCGCCCATCAGCAGCCGGGTTAGGCTCCGGCGCCCCGCGACCCCGAAAGGGAAGAAGCGGACAGGAAGATGAATGAATGAATGAATTAAATTAAATTTTTCACCAGTGTGGCAGAGTTTGTGCCACTCCATGTTTATCAAAATCTACCAAAACCCAGGAAGCTTGTAGACCCCAGATCTTGTTACCCCAACGGCTCATGGAAGTTTTTGAAACATAAATATACCATGAATGTATACCATGAATGTCATGGTGTAACGGTACATATACATTCATGAATCTGAGCTGCTCTGTGTTTCTTGGTGAGCATCAAGACGGAGGGCTGCTAACATTTTCATCTGTTTCCCGTTGGGCCGATCTAACCGGGTCAACTTTGGTTGGAGCAGGAGCTCGTCAACATCTACTGCAGGTAACGTCAGACGAGTTTTACATCTGCATTTAAACACCAGATGTTAGTCGATTTATGACAGCGATGAACAGCATCCATTTGCTTTGAAACTTTAGAAAAGTGAACAAACAGAAAGCTTGTAGATTATGTTTGTCATCTGCACGACAGCTGGCAGGTAAAGTTAGAGTGTAACACAGACTCAACTAAAGAACTACAGTTTTATGACCCCGCATAAAAGCATCCTGAAGCCTCCCTGACCTCTGTGCTCCACAGCAGTTCCTGACTCCCATCCTGGGACAGATGCTCTGAGGCTTAAGTGAAGATGGCGAGTGAGAACTCACCTGTACATTGTCCAGCACCATGCCGGCCATCACCATGCCCATCCCAGCCAGCAGGTAGGGAAGCAGCACCTGAAGGCAAATGGCTGTGGATGACTCCTCCTCCATTTTAGCCACAGAAACTTTGGGTTTGTCCTCCTGCAGCTTTCTGGGCTGGAGGACTGGAGGTAAAAGGAGCTCATCTTGACCGTCAGGGAAGTGACCGCCAGGACTCCCGCCTGGACTTTTTCCTTTGGATCGGGACTTTTTGTTCTTCTTCCTGTGCCGGGCCGGCTGCGGTGGTTTATCTTCTCCTGCCATGATGCTTGCTTTGATGGTCTAATCTGAAGATACAGAAGACAGTTTGCCACATGCTGGGTCAAGGTTGGTTGCACATCCATGTTTTCTAGTATGTAGGACACACTAAAAGCCTGAGAAGTGTTTACCTGAAATAAAGCTGCTTTTCATGACAAAAGTAGATTATTTTGACTTGACTGCTTCTTTCAATCAACACTGAATTATTAACTGTAGATGAGAACTGGACTGAGCGACCCCTCCCCCTCGCATTCCAAACAGGAGGTAATTGTTGACTCCAAGAAGCCAAAATCTGGGGACCAAATATACTTACTGTCATAGACATATTTTATTTCACTGGACAAAGCGAGGTGTTGACGTCACCCATAGAAAATGCCTTGCTTAAGGCCCTCCCTAAATCCAGCCACAGTTGTCACCGTGGCTTCTTGATACGCTGCCGCCATTTTGAAACCAGACGACAATGATTGGTCTGAGTCGGTCAGAGTCACGCTAGAGGAACTACAATCGCCAATCATGAGTGAGCTTGTTCAAAGTCCACACCCCTTCCACTCAAAGCGGCTTGGGAGAAGCTGTCAATCAAACGCTCAAGGCGGGGCCAGCGGGCACCACATGCTTTTACTGTGGCATCTGATTGGTCAGTTTATAACGATACAGAAAAAATATGAAAGAAAATGTTAAGAAGAATATATCAGAGTATGAATGATTATTCTGACAAATAAAGTGACTGAGTATTCTTATTTGGAACATTTGAGGGGAGGGCTTGCAATGTCCAGTGATTATACTGTCAATGACTTAGACCAACTGGAACCAGTAACCATTTACTGACAGCTCCAACATGTTGACATCCCTTTAGCGAAACAATGCTGTCTGAATTGACTTCATTCTAATGGAACTGGAACCAATAATTTTTCTATGGGTGACATCACAATCACTCGGTCCAGTTTTCATATACAGTCAATGGAAGATACGTAAAAACTTAGTGATGGGTCATGCTCAAAAGCAGCGATTCTAAGATGTATTTTTTTCTTTATAACACATTAGTCAGGTGTGACTTCATTTTATTAAGTTACATGTGACTATAATTAACAAAATTATAGATATAAGGTTACTTTTTTTTAAATAGGTCAATTTTATTTTAAAAATGTATCATATAATATAAACCTAATTTTCACAGGCACAACACATTACATTTTACATGCATTTTTTTATTTCATTTTTGATTGTTATTTAAAATATTAATCAAATTACAGAAGATAGTGACAGATTGACTACATTTTTCAGCTGACTTTGATTTAATAATATTTTTTTAATATATTTTCCAGATTAAAGCAGCATTTTGGGGCCGAAACAAAAGTCAAAACAGTTATTCTTCATTTGCATATTCTTTCTAGCTCAGTGGATTCAGCATAACAACAACCCCAAAAGAAACAAAAGCACGTACAAAAGGCAAACCGCGAGTTGGACGGGGTTTCCGGTGAACTACATCACAATACTCGCTGTTGTCTACGTACATGTTTCCCTGACAATCTCCCCAAATGTCCGAATTCATCTGCGAATCCGAAGTTGTCAAAGAACTCCGATAAAAATCCGTTGAAAAGCATTCCTCCGCGCGGGACTGCCATGTGTACATCCCAGAATAATAACCCCAGCCCCGGTAACCACGGTAATTCAAGGAGGTGCTCTCCGATTGGACGATGAAAATAGTCTTCCCATGTGGTCCCGCCCCTCCGGGACGCTTATGCATAAAACCGGCAAAAATGGGTCTTTGAAACCTAAATTTGAAATTGTTGTCCTTTTTTATACAACATTTAGCTTTAATATAAGCGTATCTAAACACTAACAGAGTTTTAATAACAATTGTGTATTATTTTAAACCAAACACCTTATGGGTGAAGTCACAAACTCAAATTTTGTGCAGATTTTCCCCAAAGTCCAACTTTTCAGATGGTTGAGAATGTTTCTAAAGCTTGTATTCACTGCTCTTTGGCTCATAGACTAAAAATTATTCAACAACACTGTTCGTGCATTCTCTTTACATCATTATTTTCTGTCAGGCCGTGACGACCAAAACGAGCCTCTAACACACAGATTTATCATCCTTACCTTTTGTTTGAGTTTAGGAGTCTGTGTGAAGCTGGCTCCCAGAAACAGCTAAATGAGTGGATGGAAGTAGATGAATCTAAATGAAGGCCATGTGTACTATCTTCTTTTCATCTCGGTATAGAAGTTTGTGCATTGAGATCTTTAAGTGCAGAGTGGGAGTTGGTGCGCATGCATGAAGGGGCAGCACTGGCTTGAATTACACAGCGTGACAGATAAGGATATGTCCCTGCTGTCTCCTTCCATCTGTCTGTGGGCCAGCTGACAGCAGCAGGAATGCAGCAGGACACTGTGCTTCATTCACCAAAGACATAAAACTCCACTACAACATCTTCATCTCATCGGTGGAAGTCTTCGAAGAACGATTTAGTGTGCTTTTAGCACTTTTTATTATCATGATACTGCAGATTTCAAAAGAAAAAATAAATCTTAGTCAGGAGGGAAAAGGTTAGATTGGACACTTTCCTCTGCAGTAGAGTTAGCGTGATCTTTTAAGCGGGGAAGGACATGGCTCGATGTGCAGCCGCGGTATTTGATAGTTGTGTCAGAGACATGCTGTTTGTACATCTGTCTGTGATTTTTCAAACTGAAGTGTCACTGGTGTGTTTCCTTCATGCATCTTGAAATAGAAATGGATCAGATTTCTATGTATTCATGTACTTTATGGCCACACTATGGTGTAATATTTCAAACTGGGATTAAATTATAATAATTGATTCATAGAGTGTGTCCTAATTTAAACATTGCATTATTTGACTTTGATTTTAATTTATTTTAAAATTCCATCCATCCATTTTCTACAGGGTCATGGGGATGCTGGGGTCTGTCAGGTACAGTCAGATGAAGGTGGGGAACATCCTGAACAGTTTTCAGTCCATTTCAGTCGCAGGGACAAACAAACTCACTCCACAGTAACCAATGAACTGACTGTATATGAAAGCTGGACTGAATGAATGGGATGTATCCCAGTTAAGTTAATTCAGTCGTCTTTTTTTTGCAATACAGACACCGGGAGGGAGGGTCTAAGGGCAGATAACCAGTTTTTGTAGTCTGTTTAGCTTTAACAATTGTTTATATTTTGAAGCCCAATGAGGCAAATCTCTTTGTGATTTTGGGCTATATAAATAAAATTGAAATTGAATTGAAATTGAATTGAATGTTGGAACCAGAAATCGTCAGTGAGCAGCGATTGGTTCAGTCAGTCTGAGTCAACATTTCAATGATAACTGCTCTGACCAATCAGGAGTGAGCTTGTTGGAAGTCCACACCAACCGCTTGAAAGCGGATTCAAGAATCTGTCAATTAAACGTTTTGAACGTTCAGCGTGAGACCACCAAATTGTATTGAGGCGCCTGATTGGTCAGTTATTAACTTGAACTGCAGTAAAATAGGAAAAAAAGAGGATTATCAAATTTTTTTTAAGGTAGCAAAGCAATATTGGTTATTCTGACAAATGGAATAGAAATCTATGACATTTTGGCTTCTTGGAACCTGAAGGCACTTCCTGTTTGGAACACCAGGAGGGAGGAGTCAGTTCTCATTTGGTTGCTGCAATTCAAAAGGTACATTTCTCTTTAAACTGATGTGTTTTACCAGATAGTTGTTGAGTCTTCATCTCACGTCCAGCGCCACGAATGTCTCAGCAACACCACTAGATGGAAGCAGAGTTTCAAGAATGAAAGCCTTCATTAAATTTCCTTTGTGCACTTTTCTTACACACATGCAGCATTGTACAGGGCTTCCAAATGACTCCAAAACTTTAGGTGTTCTTTCAATCTGTATTCCTGATTTAATAATTAATAGAATCAAATGTTTCCCTAAAGATTTGATGTCACAGTCCTCCTCAGTTTACATTAAAAATCTATGAACTATGAGCAAAGTCAGTTTTTGTGCATTTGTTGCCCAACGTTTTTAGTGCATGTTTCTATGTCAAGAATTAAATGTAAAAATCTCTGTTTACTTTTTGCTCTTCAGGTAACTTAGTATTTTGCAAATAGTTCTGCTTTTTTAGCTTTGTAACACTGTTGTTAGCCCAACTCTGTTTAAAGATTATTGATGCTGTTGTTTCAATTCATCATTTGGTGATACTTGAGAATTTTTATACTTTTCTGAATTTCTTTTTACAGTAGAAACAAAAATGAATCCCTATTGATTCTCTAGAATAATTTAGCTATGCCTTGTAGAATTTTTAGAGCCCAGGTCCTCAATTGAAATGAGAACTAGTTCTAAATCACTTATTTGGTTAAATAAAGGCAAAATGAAACACGTTTTAGCATCAATATTCTCATAATTTAACCCATTCATGTCTACATTTATTCCCAATAATATATTAAAAATGTTCTTCAGTGTCTTTTTAAGTTCAGTGTTTCCAAATGAAGTGGAGTTATGGATTAAATGATGCTGTAAATTGGAAATATTTGGCATACAATCCTCTCACAAAACAAGATCGCAAATTTTTATTTTTTCTACATTGTTTTCAGATTAGTGACAATTTCTTTGGTTAGTTTGATTATTAGTTGCTTATTCAGCCCTTTTAGCTTTCATTCAAAATCATTTTTAATTTGCAAACGTACTTTATAAATAGCACGCAAAAGTAGCTTGACAGTGTTTCAACTGTGCTTTGGCTCGAGCTCCTGATCAGCTTGTTGGAGTCGCAAATATGTTCCAAAACTTTCTTTCTCATCCAAACTTTTGAGTAAATCCAGGAGAAATGTTAAACAATATTACCTGAACAACATGGTACCCCTTCTTAGTGAAATTCTCTCAGATGATGAGGCATCTTTTCTTTACAAGTGTCTGCCTGGGTCAAATGAAGAAAATGTTATGAAAACTTTGAGCACTGATCCAACGAGACACTGTTGTCTTGAAGAGATGCTCATACGTATGCCTTTAGCAAAAAGAAGATTGAAGATTATGTATTAAATATACTTGAATATAAGTTTGCATAGTGTAGACTAAGTTGTGACATAAAGTTTTTTACATTTCTGATCAATATTTCTTTTTTTTTCACTAAATTTAGCTAAAAGCCTCTTTTGTTGTCTCCATATTTTACAAAATACCTGTTTTACTTTTCAGACCAGTTTGACTTAATGCAGTTTTACTGAACTTAAAAGAAAAAAGCAGAAAGGGCATTCCATTCTTTTCATATAAAAGGAAACTGTAAAATAAATAAAGTTATATTCTAAGAAATCCAAAAAACTTTTTGACAACTTACATCCAGATTAAACTCTTTTAATGAACATCTCAGCAAAACTTCTTTGGATTAAAGAAAGAGAAAGAGAGAGATAGATCCAGTATATCAATTGGCAATTATGTTAAATACTCAAAAACAACAGAAAATCTCAACCTGAGAAGAAATGATAAATATTACTCTGATATTTAAATCAGGGATTCTCGATAGTCAGCTTGTGGATGACCTCTTTAGTGTTCCGTGGTTGGACTGCCACTTACGCCTCACAACAACAGGATGTGGCACTTCACTGAAGTTCTCTGTTTGGAATTTAAATCCCATTTCTTACTCTCTCCTGAGACAGCTCATGCTCCATCATGTCAGAGAGGTGATCGATTTCCTCTTCCAGAGGCCTGGAGATGATTCCTACCCTTCAAGTTCTGGAATTGGATCAACGTTCAGGACTGGAACCCCTCTTGTGGGGGTCTGAGGCTGATTTAGGGTCAGATAATACTCAACTACTCCATCAGTGAAGTTTAGATACGACACATCATCTAGTCCAGTGTACAGTAGCATGCAGAGGACTTTGGCCTGTCTTATAAATTTGCTTTTAAGCAAAAATAACATCTGAAAATGGTCCTTTGTTTAGTTCTGTGTTTGGCAAAGACACAGCAGCAGTTAATCCTTTGAGTTTTTTACTTTTTATCTAAAAATCATTTATGAGTCTTTGCTAAAAACATTTCAAAACCTATTCAGAAATCCAGGGGAACCACTCTAGAAGATGAAAGAACCGTTTGTTCAGAATAGGAGGTACCCAGTGCTTCTGTCTGTAGTCTTTCTGTGATTTACAAACAGCTCCAGATCCAACCTAACTTAAATAGATACTATACTTGGGCTCTGAGAAATTAGAAATAATCCAGAGTAACATGTGCATTTTTGAAGAAAAACCTTAAAAAAGAGGCAAAAAATAAAAAAAATCCTGAAGCTAACTTGTTAAACAAAAAAGGCAAAAAGAAAAAGATTCCATTTTTGTCCTCTAACCCCACTTTATCATAGATTTAACAGAACATTCACGTTTATTTTTTTAGTTTTTTGGTAATTGAGATTTTTTTAAACACTTTGATAAAATCCACAAAAAAAATAATTTTGCATGAAATACAGATTGTACCAACTACGATACGTTGAATGATTCGGTTAGTTTTTGCTCACAACATGGTGAGTTTAAAAGACAAAAATATCAACTTTTCAGGGAAAAAAAGCACATTTTCTATCCAACATCTCACATGTTTAACATGGTGTAACTATTATTAATCATCAACAAACTTAGTTTTCCTTCAATATTGTTTGAAATAAATGGTTAACACCATATTACCATGAAGTTTGGAAAACTAGAAAACTTTACCACCATGGAAGGGTTCTGTGGTTTGTTTGGTTTGGTTTTTGGTCATGTTCTGTTTTGAATTGTTCCTCAGTCACATCAGTCTCAGGTTTGTCAAGATTCACAGCTGTCATCATTTCAGTTGATCCCCCTCAGTCTATTTAAGTGTCTAGTTTTGACTGGTTTTCATCTGCTCTGTTCTGCTGTGTCACCTTCTTTGTTGCTCCCATGGGCTTTTGTCATGGTGCAGTTTATGTATTAAATGTTTTACTTTTCTGCCACCAAGCCCGTCTCCTGCGCTTGGGTCCTCCACCACCTACTCTAGACACCTGAGGTGTTTTTGAGACTGCATGGAATCAGACATTTTTAAAGGACCTACACTGTAAAAAAGTGAAACATTGGATCTATTAACAAAAACTCTGTAATTTGTTGCATTAAAAATTATCAATTTTTATCAAATAAAATGTTTGAATTGGGTAAACCCTCAACTCAAACTGTTTATTTGATACAAACTAATAATATACTATTTTATTTTTTACCATTTTACATGTAATATTTTAATTCCTCACAAAAAGCAATCCCAAATTGTTATTTTGCTCCATCTGTGCATCTTTTTTAAACCCTGCTCTCTGAGCACCAGGCCCTCCCAATCCAAGAAAACTAGTTGGTTTTCATATTAGGCATGTTTGAGATCATGCAAGCTGTCCAAATCACCTGGATTGCAGTGCATGTTGGGTAGTTTTGACTCTGATGTCAATCATCATGAAGCTATCACAAGAAAGAGGCAAGTGCAGCTCAAAATCTGGCGATCCACTATCTGTGAGCCAAATGCAGAAACGCTGCCGAGTCCACCTCTAGAATGATGTCATGAAATAGACACCACCCACAAGGAGAGAAAGGCGGAGCCTCAGAGATCAAGTCGTCTTACTTCCAGGTAGAAATATGAGCTTGCGAAAACAACTCATACTTTATTTAAAAGAATGTTCTGTAGTGTGCCAAAGGTAATATATTATCATATATATGGATATAATTTACTGAAATGCCTAAGAATAGCATGATTAAAATTAGCAGGAAAAGCACTTCTACTGCCCCCTAGTGGAATGATGATGAACTACAGGACAGAAAACATGAACAGTTATACACAATGGGTCATTATTTTGAAACTCACTTTTCATTAGTTTTCTTTTACATTTCTGGATACAACAATGACACTAACACAATTGACACTGACATGACTCAAATAAATACATGAAAAATACAACAACAAAAAAAGCTTCAAATGGTTGCCACCTTCACAAACAAGTATCAAACAAGACACACTAGGTAAGGAGGTTTTGACAGACATAGATGACTTAAATTTCTCCAAAATACAATGGATTTTTTAAAGAAAGTTTGGATCATGCTAATGAGTTATGGGTCTCAGAAATGCTGGATCGAATGGTTAAAGCTTTTCTTCAATATCTGTCAGTGGCAGTGAGATCCATAATGTTTCCCAAAGAATCAAAGATCCAGCATCTGATTTTTGTTTGATAGCTCAATAATCTCTAAAATAAAATCTGCTGACATTATTTTGAACCACCTGCTTATTCACCCACCAGGGAAAATAAACAAACCTTCTTGGATTCAAACGTCCTGCTGGAAACAGTGTCTTTACAAGCTTCTGCTGACAGCAGAGCTTTGGTGCCTGAGTGACGATAAGCCAGCGGTTGATAGATTGCTATTTCTCTGGCTTGTGCAGCGGAAACCATCATGGAAACTTGTAATGCTGCTATAAATAACCCCTCCCTGTCCTCTGTTGCCAGCCACACTATCGGTCTGTCAGGTCAACGCTCCGTCTTGTGATCCACTTTTCTGTCTGCATCCTGATGAGTTTTTTAACTGTCGAGATGAAACTGAGCTGATTGGGTTCATGTTTCTCAGCTTAATATCCCTTAACAACAGCAGCCTGAATGGATGCATTCATTAGATAGAGCTATATTTAATACTATGAGCAGAAGCAGCATCCGTAAACACATTAGTCCTTATGTTTACAAGTTTACCTTGGGACACCTGCTGCTGCTCACTCTAGCACCTGTTGGCCTTGTGATGGTCGCCGTCTTTATCACCCCCCATGTGCCAACGCACAAACATGTGCACACAGCGTCAGTATATGAGAGGGACCGGAGCAGCTGTCATGTGTAAAGCGATAATGAAAGCGGGGGTGGGGGGTGTCGACGCACGGGCAGGTAGACCGCTGAAAGTTTGTTAGGATACGTCTGACTATTTAAAAAGTAAATGCTTGAATTTCTAGAAGGCAGTAAACCTTATTTTATATTTAGCAGCAGGTCATGCCTGTGAAGTCCTCTCTGTTTTAACCTGATGAGAGTTTCCCTGACAAACAGGGATGTGTTGATGGCTGACAGACTCTTCAAGGTCCGACTCCTAGTCTGCTTTCCATGTATGATCTACACTGCAGATTACTGAGATCAGGCAAGTTCAGGTGATCTGATTCTAGGATGATCTAATCAAGTTGATTACCTACAAGTACAGCAGGGTTAGCTCAAAAAAGACATTGGAGGTTTGAAGTCCCACTTTGATCCTCTTTTGATCTCTTTTCATAGAATTCAGAGGTCTTTTAAATCTCTAAATCATGAAGGTGTATATTGTCAAACTTTACGCAGGTCTGAACACGTGTCTGCTCAATCAGGGGGACTTCGTCAGCACTGCAAGACACTAAACTTGTGCGGTGTAAAGTATTACTGATGGTTTTCTTGGTGACTGTGATTCCAGCTGCTCTGAGATCATCAACTACCTCCTGCCGTGTTGTTTTAGGATGATTTCTCACAGTTCTCATGATCACACAAACCCCACCAGGTCGAATCTGGTTTGGAGGTCCAGAACTATCAGTAGATTGATATTCATGCTCTTGTATTTTGACACCAACAGTCATCACCTTAACCCCAAGCTTTCTAATGGTTTTGTAGTCCATTTCCATCTTCTGCAGATCTATACATTTGCAATGTGTTCCATATCAGCTCATTTATGCTGACTGCATCAGTGGTTAAAGAATGTCAACACTGGAGCATTAAAGGATTAACTATTTACATCCCATTAGGCTTGGACTATTTTCAAAACATCAACTTTTTTCATTTAATCATCACCGAACTGTAATAAATGTTTTGAAACATTCTTGATTCTGTAAGTCATGAGACAAATAAATGTGAAGGAAACCTTTTGAGGCCAAAATTATATAGATTAGAGACAAACATGAAAATTCAACAATCTAGGTGCAGCATTTTTGGGATGTCTTAAAAAATTCAGAGAGTTTCAAATTTCAAGGAGGTTTTGTAAAACACTGCAATAATAATTGACCATTTGTCGGTATCAACATAAATCTTGTGAGATGTTCACAATTCTAATGTGGTAAAGACGGCAATTTATGCCAGTTTTTCACCAGTTTTGTGGCGTTACATGCATAATCCCCTCCATGAAAATAATGTTTTTTGAGTTTTTTCAACATGTGAAATTTTTCTTATGAAAGAGAACAAATGTAATCAGAAATCATTTTGTTTTTACATTTCTGAGTATTTCTCCTTTTAAATCAATCAAAGTGTCTTGGACAGACTCTGTTTGAATGAATGATCTTATTTCCATCAACAGCTCTGCTGCACATGCACTAAACCCTCATCTGTTCCTAGTGTCTAGTTCAGGTTCTGGAGAAGAGAAGATGGTATCTTCACATTGACTGCAGTCAAATGAGCCGCCGTTCACATTTCTGTGGTCAAATCAGCATCACTGGATTTTTGGTGTGAGTTTCATCCAATACTTACGGTAGCAGGACTGAGAACGCTGGAAAATCTCCACCAGACTCCACGGAGCTTCTTGATGTGACCACGGAAATGTGAACGGCGGCTCATTTGACTGCAGTTGGAAAGGATTGTAAATCAATGAAAGAGCATTTTGATGTTAGCTTTGATTATTTTATCAAGAACTCTGAGAAACCAATGATTGAATGTATTGATCACAGTCAATAAACATTGGAGAATTAGCTAAAAGAGTCTTTGGTGAACTGGAAGGAGAAAGAATCAGGATTTTGGAGGAAGTTCTGTCCATGAAGATCTTCACTTCCTCGTCCAGCTGACATCCGGATCAGAACCATACGGCTGGACATTACCCAGATTGATGGATGTTTTTATGTAGCAGCGATGAAGATTTATGCTAGAGAGACACAGAGCTGTCATAATCAGACCGGGAGGTTTAGGGGTGGAGCACCAAAAGCCACGCCCCCTCAGAGGAGATTTATGAAAATATAGGCTAGGTTGTGGGATTTTGGTCAGAAACTTCATAATCTTAGTTAAAACTCTACTGGGAACATTTTTTTTAAATTAAAAAAAAGATACCTGGTCTGAAAGTATTTTGAACTCCAACCTGAGGAGGTGCTATGGGTACGTTTACTCAGGACGTGATCTTATTTTAGCATCACTCTGGTGAGATTTGAAACATCTTACTATCCTCCTAATAGAGTTACAGGAAGAGAAAATGCAGGTTTCAAGTTTACAGATTTACAAATGTAATGTGTTGCGTTTAAAACCAAGTCTAGAAGCCTCAGTTTCCCTTTGCTGTTGCTCTGGTGAACATTGAAATCATTGGATGTTTGAGCTGAAGTGTCGAGGAATAAAGCGAGTTGTAGACACTCTTAAGGAATGAAGGCGTCTGAACTGAGTCACCCCAAGGAGGACAAAACCTCCAAACCCGTCAAACATGACTGCTGGGCTTCATGGTCCTGCATGTTTTAGCTGCATAACCCACATAGCCAATTATGCTGCTGAAAGATTCATAAACTGCAGAGCATCAGTGTCACATGGTGCTGTTTATATTCTCCATCTGAAACTAGAAGACTCAAACAAAAGCTCAAACAAAAGCCTCCCAATCTCTAATGTTGTGTTGATACTTTTAATCCAAACTCCGCTCACATGGTTCATACTTGTAAAAAAAAAAAAAAGAAAAAATCCTCTTAAACCATCCAGCTCCAGCCGACGTCGATCCATTACTGTGCGGTTTGAGTCTCCACACAACACACGGCTCGTTTGTGGAGCTGTGAGACAAAAACGGTTTGTTTTTCTCTCCTTTTTCTCTCGGTCACAGATCCCGCCGTCACATGGCTTCAGCAGCAGCATGGATTCCTGGCCTTGCGTGCCTGTGGGAGCCTGCAGTATGTACTGTATGTGCATGTGTAGCAGCTTTCATTGGACGGCTTCTTCTGGTGATGTGTTGCTGTTTGTGGAAGTGACTTGTTGCATAATCCTGATGAAATCTGCAGCGTGATGTATGACTGTCGTTGTTTCTGCGCACAGAGCTCAGCCTGTTTTCAGCCCAGAGCGCCTGCTGCTGTTTTGAGAGTGTTTAATGCAGGACATTAAAACAAAACTTAGCAAGTGTTCACTTCATGTTCATTGAACAACTGTAAACGGATACATGCACAACAAAAGGTGTTTGAAGGGGGTGGGAAACACAAGGTTTTTCGTCTAACCACTCACTTTCACGTTGTTTCTTTGATTTGTCCATTCATAACTCTTATTTATTTTCATTTTGTACTTGAAAAAAGTAAAAAAAAATATATTTTAAACACATTAAAAGAAAGATTTTACAGGCAAAAGTTAAAAAAAATCTACTTTACTGCTTAGTGATTGATTTAGACCAAAAAAGTTTTTTTGGTAACACGTAAAGATTCCTTAACAAGCTTTATTAACACAGAAACACACATTGTTTATGTGTTTATAAGTTATTAGTAAGACATTTATCGGCACAATAAGCCAGACAAGGTTTACGAACATACTTAGTAAGATTTATTACCAAAAATAAAACCATCGTCTACAAAGTCCTTATTAATAAACTGATACAAGATTAGCAAATGTATTAACTATCTTTATGTTGAGTGTTGTGCAGCACCTCCCTAAAGTGTTCTATCTATGGTAATATACTTTTATAGCGCTTTCTACCCTCCTTCGAGGGCCCAAAGGCTTCACAGTCACAGACCCATTCACCCATTCACACACACATTCACACACTGATGGTGGCTCCGCTGCCGAACACTGGTGCCAACCTCTCACCAGAGGCAATTCAGGGTTCAGTGTCTTGCCCAAGGACACTTTGACACATGGGCGGGCCAAGCGGGAGTCGAACCCCCAATCCTTTGCTCAGGAATCGACCACCCTACTGCTGCTCCACGACCGTCCGTCTGTCCGTCCATCCGGATATCTGTGAAAGTTGACGTGTTAACGTGCGATCAAGAGAAGATAATTAATGTATTAATATATATTAACGCCCTCAGGCGTCCTGCGGTGTAGCTGTGAGATCAGCGTAATAAAACTCCATCTAAAATCAGCTTAAACTTTTGTTATACATTCTGTGATTGAGATTTTATTAAATTAAAGAGAAATTATTGCATTTATTTGCAGTTTTTGAACAAAGGTGATCTTTTATTTTAATAAATAAGGCAGAGAATGAACGTCAATCTAACTGAGCTGTCTGCTATGAGAAATCCAACAACGAGGAAACTGACCATTATTTTATTTTGGGAAGAGGACGGACCTGAATTTTCTATAATAATGAGCACCGATGTTGTCTAAAAATTGCAGAAACTCTGCGGTTCACCGCAAAACTTGGAAGGCGTGCAGTACACCTGGGATCCAGCTGGATCAAACTTGCTTTAAAAATGGAAAATTAAAAAAAAATGTTCACAAAAAAGGGTCACATCATGGAGCTGTGAGGTCTACGACGTTGCATGTCTAAATATATATATATATACAGTACATATATATATATATTGCCTTTATAAAAGCTTGTCAAACAGGATAAGAGTCTGGGTGCTTTACTGTGTTTTAGATTTGATCTAACAACAGAAACGATGAGACTACGACTTGATATTCCAGGGTTTTTTGTTTTAACCTTAATTGTTTCTTTTCTTTTTTTTGATGATTTCTTGTGTTCATTTTGAGAAGGCAGAGAATAAATAAAAAATAAGGTAGAAATAACAAGTTACATTTTTGTTAGCAAAACATGCAAGAAAAGAGTTAAAATCCAAGTTTGCAGTTGTTTTCTGGGTTTTGCTTTGCAGCAACTGCTTGGCCCCCCACCCTCCAGCCCCCTGGAGACCATGCTCTCTTTGGCTCGTCTCCTCATCCAGAGGTCATGCTGAACCCCTGGTGTCAGGAGGCCAAAGGGTGGCATCTATCAATAGCCATGTTGTGGTGGGCCAAACTTTCCCCTGCAGGGTGACAATAGTAAGTGTGTCTCCTGTGCTGGTCAGTGATTTAGTGTTTGGTTTTTCCCGTCCTCTGTTTTGTCACACTTTGTTTGTCCCAGTTTGATCATGTTAAAGTTTTTTTTTTTTTGTTGTTGTTTGTCAAAGTCAAGGCCCAGGAGGCCGAATCAGCCCCGCCAGATCATTTTACAATAATATTATTTACAGCCTGATGTCATCTTCCACTGATAACATATTGAAGCAACACTAAGATTATGAAGGCTGAGAAATCAGGAGTCTGCTGAAAAACAAAGTCTAAATGATGTTTCAATGTTTTGACAATTACTTATATAAGCTGTCACACACCTGAGTGTAAAATGTGTTTTCTGCATTTGAACCACCTTCTTGGAGGGCTGCAGATTCACTCTGGAACTATTTGGTGATTAACCCCCCTCCCACCACCCTCCTCCTCCCAAGTCCTGAGTGTTAAGCAGAGAGGCTTTAAGCTCAATTTTTAGAATATTTCATGTGACCTGACAGGATTCAAACCTGCAGCTTCTCAGTGTTCCTCAGTCTCTGATCTGGTCCGTGTTAAGCAGGGAGGTGTTTCACACAAGCTGCCTGAAGATTAGCTTAAGTTTAAGAGTTTATTGACATTTGTGCATGTTAAAGGTTCAAAAACAAATACTTTAGCAGCTTCTCAAGTCAGGATTATTACAGAATTCAACGAAACAAACAAAATTTGTACAAGAATCATAAATAAAAGTACAAATAGAAATTAGAAAAAAAAAGATTTTAAGAGAGGAGAAAAATGTGACTATTGCAGAGAGGCGTGCTGCAATCATAACCACACGGTGTTGCACAGAGTCCCATCCTCTTCATTATTGGAAACTGTATTATTGTCGTCTCACATTTTGCGACACATTGTATAGGGCCGGAAATCACTGGGTACCTCACGATATCATGATACTGCGATAAACATTGCTGAAATCAGTAAATATGTCTTTGACAAGCATTGACACCAACTGAATTGTAATTATCTGTAAAATTCAGGGTTAATAGCAAACATGAACATCAGTGCCACTACTTAGTGCAGAATTGTTGTAAGCAACTGAACAAAAATGGAACAATTCAAGTAGGTCCATTGGTGCTTACAACAGCCAGTCTGGCAACGTGCGCCCTATTTAACTCTGAAGGAACGTCTCATCAAAGGAATATAATGTTTTATAGCTTCTTCAAACGAAAATTAAAGATCGATATTTGGTGACAACCCACTGAAAATCAATCACAGGACTGAACATCACGATAAATCGCAATATTGGTATTTTGGCACACCCCTAACATTGTAGTTGTTGGTTGTTAATATCCCACTCAGTGTCCTGGTTGTGTAACAACAGTTTTGGTATGTACAGATAAATATCTTAAATAAATCTTTTTTTTTTGGCAGGAGGGATTATATGTAGGTCATTTTAGTGGGTCTTATTTTACAGTTCTGCACTTACTTTGAACCAAAATAAAACAAAAACTAAAGTAATGGATAAGAAGACACTGGATGGCTTAGCACAAAGATAAAGTTACATTTTGCTGCTACTGTATTTATTTAAAAAAAAAATAGATGAACGTATGAACTAAATTTCTCCCCATTTTCCAATGCTTACTGGTTTTCTTTATACACTTTTACACATCTTTCTTACATACAGGAGCTGTAATGTGAATGGAAATTCCCAAACTTTTCGATCTGGCAGTTTTTAAGGTCAGTTTGAGAAAGAACTCTGTTGCTGTTCCAGTTTTGACAAGTGCAGTGAGGTTCCTCTGACATGACCTTGTAACTGGGGTTTATAAAGTTCATCCTTGGGGTCAAAAAGCCAAGCTCCTTCTCTGGAAGACTCGTGTGAGGGGAGAAGGGTGTGGTAAAGGACTTGAGCGGGCCTTATGCTTACTTTTAAAAAGCTTCAAAGGGATGTGGTCAGCTGGTTATGTGAGAAGCACCAGATGACAGGTCATATGGTCAGTGACAGACTGTCAGTGTAAGATCTGATGGAGTCCCAACAATTTTCCATCAGAGAGCTGTAATCTAATGTATGTAACTAATGTAATAAAAAATGATATTGAAAAGCAAATAATGACAACCATAAATTAGATTAATTAAAGTCATTACAGAAAAAGAAATGTCCACCAAATAATAAAAGAAATAACAGGGTAAAGGTGAAAAAATGAAATGTTCAAATGAAAAATCTATCAAACAAACAGCAAAAAAAAAAAATTATTGAGATCATCAAAATGTTACAATTGCTTCAACAATTTCCCATCATCTATATATTAAAATAATAATTTATATATAAAAATAAAAAAACCTTCAGAATACATATGCTACATAAAAAAATAAAATGATACATAATATTTTTTAATTGGTCAAAAAACAAACATAATTCCATAAAGTTCTATTTTAACATCCTCAATGGTCCTTTAAGGTGTCGTGTGTGCAGAATAAGACTCATCATTGGCAAAGACATAGAATGACATTCCTATGATCTGTAACACAAAAACACACTACTGTCACCGCTTTCAAACAAAGAGCGTGACATGTTCAAACATCCTCATCAAAGGGGGAGAGCTTATGCAGAAGGTTTATTTTACACATTGTGGTGGTAAATCACTCTAGTTCCAGTTGATCCTGAGCACACAGGTGCAGGGCGCCGGCTCATGTTGCTCACACTCGGTTTTATATCACTCAGTCTGCCGACAGCCAACGCCGTTTCTTCAAAACGATCAACTGGTCATGAAGTTGTGTTTGTGGTCAAACTGTTCAAGAACTTCCTATTTCCAGGAGTTTAAACAACAAAAGAAGAAAAGGGTTCGCTCATGTAAGGTCATTGAACTGCAGAAACATCCCAACACCTCTGTCCTACAACAGGAGCAAAAATAGCAGGAACACGCCCACAGTATAGCAGTTGTTGATGTTTTTATAGTGGTGAGGACCAATCCCCCACCTTCTTGCAGTTCCTCAGCGCTCCACTAGAGACACTAGAAATAAATGTACCCCTGAAATGTTTAAAAGAAAATACAAATTTTAACCCAAAATTAAGTTACAACACGCATCTATCTATCTTCTTTTGCTTATCCGGGGCAGCAGTCTAAGCAAAGATGGCCAGACTTCCCTCTGACCGGCCACTTCCTCCAGCTCCTCTGGGTGACCCCGAGGCGTTTCCAGGCCAGGGTCTTCCCCGGGGACTCTGTTCAGTGGGACATACCCGGAACACCTCTCCAAGGAGGGGTCCGGTTAGGATCCGGACCAGATGCCAGAACATCCTCAACTGCACAAATCCTAATTTACGCACACACAAATAAAAAAATACGCACAAATCAAGAATTACGCACGCATAAATCAGGTAATACTTATTTCTCTCCATACTTGCTGTCTGCCGGCATATTGAGTGAGTGAGCTTTGCCGCGGGAGCGAATACCGGCGATCTGTCCAGAGTGTATCCCACCTTTGCCTAAAGTGGCTAGATGAGCTCTGCAACCCCACGGCTCCAGCGGGTTAATGAAATAGATTGAAGTTCGGGGCAAAAACACTTGTTTTGATAAGGATTTTACCCACTGATCGAGTCACTGAACACGTCATTTGCCCAAGGCTGAGTTCCTGATTGGTAGATGCGACGCTGCGACCTGTCAAACTTCAGATATTTACATTCTGGCCGCGTCCCCCAATTTGTACCTCGCAGCTCAAATCAAGCTACTGCCAGACCACCGTACCATGCCAGTCGCTCAAATCGCACAGTGGAACTTCAGATCGCCTCAGTTCGCATCTGTACCATTGACTTAACATTGAAACTGACAGCTTCCGTCGCATGAATTGCGTTTGGTGTGAACGCACCTTAACGGAGCACCAAGATTTCATCCTCTTGTAGTCGGGATCTCGCTCTTTCAGCCATGACCCAGAGCTCATGACCATAGGTGAGTACTGGAACGAAGATCCACCAGTAAATCGAGAGCTTCGCTTTCTGGCTCAGCTCTCTTTTCACCACAACGGACCGGAAAATGGTGGACGCCGCACCAATCCGCCTGTCGATCTCACGCTCCGATCTTCCTTCATTTGTAAACAAGACTCAAATATACCTAAACTCCTCCACCTGAGGCAGGAGCACTCCACCCACCAAAGAGGACATACTGCCTAAACTACAGGTACGTTATTTTCTTATTTTAATGTTTATTTTTGGTTCTGCTAGATTAGCACGACACGCCCTGGTTCAAATCCCAGCTGGGATCTTTCAGTGTGGAGTTTGCATGTTCTCTCCATGCATGCGTGGGCTTTGTCCAGCTTCTTTCCACTGTCTGAAAGCATTCTTCATAGGCTCATTGGTAAGTCTTTGTCACTTTGGAGTGAATGTGTGACTGTTTGCCTCTGTGTTGACCTGCAAAGAAAACTGTTCTGAGTGCGCCCCGCCTTCTGCCCGACTGTGGCTGAGTGGGCTCTAGTGACCCCTTTCCCATTAATTAGGAATAAGGAGGTTTTGGGAGATGGATGTTTGTTTATTGCTTTATTTACTACTCAAGACAAATGTAGAAGAGAGAGTCAATTCAAAATCTGTAATTGGATTTTTATTAGACCTCAAAATGTCTGCTTTACCAGGAGATGCATTTCTTTGATTGGTAATTGTGTGGACCCATGGGTGAATACAAAAAAAAATAGTTGTTTTCTGTATAATGTTGGGCTAAGCAGAGAAAATGCCTTTCTTTAGGCTTCATTTTTTTTGGCACTAAATTCTGTGCAGATCGCTATAGATCAGCCATCCAGTGTATATATGTCTGTGGTTAAGACAGAACCTGGAAGGAAAAACATCAGCGACCACGAGTGTGTGGTGAAAAGCAAACATTTGGAGCAGTGCTGCAGGAAAACGCCGGAAACAATTTACAAGTTTAAAATAACGTTTATTTTTATATCTACTGTCTCCATGAACATTTGCAAAGCTAACATCTGACTTTAGATGCCATAAACCAGGGTTCTCAAACTCAATGTACCTTGGGGTCAGAAATGCAGAGTCTGGCTGAGGTTCCATTTATTCCAGAAATGTTTTCTGGAATAAAAATGTTTCTGCTATAAAGTATGTGATGGTATAAAAACAAAAGGAAAGGTCATAAAACTGACAATAATTTACAGGGTCATTTTATTTCAAACAATCCCATTCCTTCAAAGGCAAGAACCCCACTGGTTTTTGTTCCAGTGGGGAACTTTTTTGTTCAGAGAACTGAATTTGTACATTTTAATTGATACATCTTAACCTTCTTTTCCATGGTGTGAGAGATAAACCCAACATTTAGAATTGGAATTCAGCTTAAGTCCATAATAGAGAAGTCGGCCTCATCTTTCAGAAAAGTTGTGAATGTCGAAACCTTTCTGAAGAAAGTACTTTAAAACACATCAAATAAAACATCGCTGAAAACAAACATCACATGATCACAAACGGCCCAAGTACTGACAGGTATGGCGGTAGTGGGGTGATTATGTGGGCTAGGTTCAGAGTAACAGCAGCTTGCAGTCATTAAGTCAAGAAGCAACATTCTTTAGTCAGGTGTAAGATTACTAAGCCTGCAGCATCCACTATAATGAAGTCTTCCAGCATGACAACAGGCCCAAACTAACCAGTTAGACTATGAATAAATGTCAGTCAAGGTGAGAGTCCATTACACATCTAAAATAGGGCGTGAGAGCTGAGAGACAAAAAATTAATTACTTAATTCCTGATCTATCACTTTCCAAACGGGCTCTACAAGCTGTTAGCAGAATGTTTTTGTAAATGACAGGCTGAGCAGTCAAGGGAGGGCAAACAAGGTAGGTTATATACACAAAAAAAGGAACAGAAAGATGTGAACAAAATTCAAGATGTAAACCTCAACACCAGACAAGAAACAGCAAAAGCATGAACAGAACAGGTTCCTTGAAGGCACAAGCATAAGTCAAGAGAGGTTCTTGGTGAACTAATACTAATATGTCCAAGTGTGTGAACAATCAAAATGACCTCTGTAAATAACTGTTAAGACTGGACTGCCTTTTTTGTTTTCCCGTTCATTCGTTAGATGTCAAAAAAACAGTGGGTTTGAGCGCTAAAATAACACTGAAGCGCTGGCTAAAAGTGTTAAACTGGGTTAATTGAGACTTCTTTAAAAGTGAAAAGAAAGGAAGTCTGCAGTGCTACAGGATTACTGGGATGAAGCCAAATATTCAGGCGCCTTGAGAATTTTTTCAGACACCACAAGACAAAATACTTTTAATTTGAAAAAAAAAAGCCTTAAATAGAAGGTTAACGTTGACTTATTAGTGTTGAAATGTCATCTGAGCATCACTCAGTCTTTGCAAAATGTTTATCATAAAAAAAATAAATCTGCGAAGGTCAGTAAAAACGTTTCTTTTCTAATTTTCATTTCTAAGCATTGATTGTGTTTGGGGTCATGGGTTATATGTGTTAATGGAGGGGAGGGCAAAGGGTGGGTTTGGTTTTCATTGTGTAGGTTTTTTTGTTTTTTAAATGTAAAGCGCTTCTAATTGAGCAAAGTATTAGAGGATTTGATTAGATTTGATTTGAAAAACACAGACACTGCCCCTTTCTCAAGTAATTGATCTATAGATGTTTACTTGGAGTCAAACTTCAAAAAATGGCCTACAGTGAATAAAGCAACTGTTAATGCTTCATTCTAAACCTGCTAACTGAAGATGCCCAAACTACTCGATAAATGAGCTGCAGAAAATAAGATTAAACACTTCTAAAAAGTTGCTGAAACCTTTAGGTTGCTTGATAAGTTTGCTGGAGAATCCAAAAGAGCCAAAAGCTGAGTTAACATTTTAAAAACTTTATATTGCATGGTGATTGCAGTTAAACTTTACTTGATTTATGTGAAAAGCATAAAAGTACCACCTTGATCCTCTTTTATCAATTTTTAAAGGGTTTATAGCATTTTTTTAGCTATAATCATGCAGGTTTTAGTTCAAATAAATCAATTTTTAAAAAGTTTCTGCAAAGCGGCAGGGCTCCTGCGCTCCTGTTCTTGGCCGTGGACCTCGTCTCTGGCTCGTCTTGGCTGTGGACCTCACCCCCATCTGTTTCCCAGTCCTATCGCTGAACTCTATTCAATACGTAGTTGTAGAGTTAGATATGCTAATTCTTCTGTAATAGTCCTGGTAAATCTCCTGTCCGTCCTGGAAGAGGATCTCTCCCTCATGTGGGAATCCCTGAGGTTTCTTCTTCTTTCCTGAATTAGGATTTCTAGGAGTTTTTCCTTACCAGGAGGGAGGGTCTAAGGACAGGGATAACCAGTTTTGTTTAGTCTGTTTAATTAGCTATTGTTTATATTTTACGACTGACCTTCTGCTTTTGTAAAATTACCAGCATGAATCTCATTGAGGCCATTTTTTTGTAATATTGGACTATATAAATAAAACTGAATTTAATTAAATTGAAACATCCTCCATCATCAGTTGGCACGGTTAATTATCTCTTTAACTTCTGTGAGTTTTTATATTATTTAGAAAACAAAACTGTTAACAGGAAATTACAATGTGGCATTGATAGAAATGTGTTACTTTATATTTGTCTGTTTGTTCACACATATATAAAACGCCACTTCACAAATAAGGTTTTTCAAGGTTCCACACTAAAAACCATCCATCCATCCACCCATCCATCCATCATCTGGGACACAGTGGTTGCTGGAGCCAATCCCAACCTCTTCAGGGCCAAAGCAGGGACACCTCAGACATTCTGCTTGTCAATTCTCAGACCAAAAAACATCAAACCAAGCTTTAATATTTATGACTTTAACAATTCAAATCCTTCCAGAACTTTGATCTCAAGTCAACAATCCTTCATGCTGATCCCCCGACGGATTCACAGACAAATGCTTCCTTTCATACTGCATGCAGTTATTTCAAGAGGCATGAGCAAAGTCTCAATCTACCACAGTCATGTGAGACAGAAGGACAGAAGTCATAAGGTCTTTCAAAAAGTCAGTATGGAGAATTTTAGTCCCTGTTCAAAAATACTCCTATATTGGATAAAGCTGAGTCATGGAGAACTCTAAGTTTGTCCATCCAAACATTCTTTAAACCTGTTTTATCTCTATTGGAGTCACGGGTTAGTAGCCTAACCTGGCTACTAATGGGCAAAGGCAGGGTACACCCTGGAAAGGTCACCAGTCTGTCGCAGGAGAACTCATCAAAGTCACTCTTAGATTCCATTGTAGAACAGAGAAACCTTTCCAAACATTCCCAGAAGGCCGTTCATGATCGGCAACATGGCAGAAAAGTGACGTTTACATGATTTCTACAAAGTTATTTTGGAACGTTCTTTATCAACTTTTCACAAACAAAACATCCTCAGAATTTTTGACAGAAATGAATAAATGAATTAATAAATAAAGCCATTTTATATGCTGCTTTGGTTTCCTTTGTAAAGCAAAAACAAAAAAAATAAATCAGAATGATCTGAATTATTAAACTGTGACAAAAAAGTAAACAACAAAAGAAAATCTCCACGGACGCAAAAACTTTTTTTGAAAAATTCAGTTAACTTGCAAATAAGCATTTTTTTGTCAATTACAAAAATAACTTCTAAGAATTTTCCAACTTTCTAAAGACCTTCCTCTGAGAGTCGTGCCAAAAATAAGTAGGCTAAGCCTTCTGTTTACTGTCAGACTTTGCTGGCACATGACAGTCGAGAGGGGCTGATAACAAGCAGTGGCACTCTTATATAATGAAGAGAGGGGAGTCTTTGATCCCGCCCACCGAGCCGGGCGCCCGCTGAGAGCAAAGAGAAGCAGGCCAGAGAGCAGGGAGGGCTATAAAACAGGGCAGAGGAAAAAAACAACCAACCCTCGGAGAACGCTGTTGTCACTGAGGCCTACATAAACACAAGAGCAACAGCTGTACACCAGCGAGTGTTTGTTGTTTTTCTGATGCTGCTGGAATGTCATAACCACACATAATTACTCTCCTTAATCTAGAACTGTAATTACCATATCATGACCATAGAACAGGGATTTGTTCCTCCCCGTAACTCTCTTTCGCATCAGGCTGCCACTATTGTATTTTTTATTTCTCCCTCGGAGAAAAAAAAACCTGATAAAGAACACAAAGCATTCCTTTCTTTCCTCGATACAAATTAAAACATTTCACATTGTTTGCTGCCATGCCTGTTTCCTGGTTGCCAACTGTGGGAAATGTTTGCCCTTCAATAGCCAGGCCGCAACAACTATTACACAAACAGTCCATCAGCATCTGAAGTGATCCTTGAAAACCTTGTAAACCTTTGTGGGGTAGACCCCCCCCCCTTCCCCCCAAGCAGGCCTCTTAAAGCTTGACATACAAAAATAGTGTATTTTGACTTCCCCTTACTATCCATGCCAAAGTAAAACTCCCAGTTCCATAGTAAACATTGATCCAGCAGTTTTTGTTCCTTCACTCGCATCCTGAACGGTTCACAGTTTAAAGCTTTACAGTCAAAATGGCTTCTTCCACAACTGTCTCTGATTTGTATTCATAAAAAAAGATGTAAAAGGGAGGTGAGGCCGTAAAAACACCCTGATCTCCAGCTCACAACAGAAGTCTCCCGTATGATAAACCATCACACCTCACCGTATGAGCAAGTCATGAAAAGCAGAGTCCTGGTTGGAAACCCGCATTACTGGGTCCACGTTCAGTCTGCCATGGCAAAGACGAAAGGTCGCATACCATTGTCTCTCCAAAGTGACCTCCTGAGGCTCAATGCCAAACTGCTTTCCCTTAGAGCTCCTTTCTCCCTGAGAAACAACAGTTTACTAGGCAAGATTTGTTCAATAATACATGCAAATTTGCTGTGATACATTCATTGTACTAAATTGCTGTTCCATAACATCACACAAAAGCTTCAAATGTTTTCTGGATTACAAACTTGAGACGGCTCAACCATATAAAACACCATAATTTTATTTTTACATGGTTTAATGTCTTATGCTACTCAGAAATTAAAGTCAAAGACTCATTGGTTGTTAAACACCTGGATTGGTTTAAACTTCTTCTCAGGGGAGGCAGGGGAAGCTCTGCGTCACCTGCAAAATATAGCTTAAAAATGCATAATTAAATTAAAACAAACATTCTTTTCAGTCAAATATCATTTTTTTTTTAGACATGTCAATTCTATAACTAACCTTTTCTCTCTGGGTTTTCAACAGTGCCCTGCGACAGACTGGCGACCTGTCCAGGGTGTACCCCGCCTTCGCCCTTCAGTAGCCGGGATAGGCTCCGGCGCCCCCGCAACCCCGAAAGGGAAGAAGCGGTCAAGAAGATGGATGGATGGATGGATGGTTTTCAACAGTCTCCTGTTCAAATACGCGAGACAGCAGTGGGTGAGGCACCAGGAGCTTGTACCAATGCTGGCCTGCTCACACTGACTGGAGCTGCAGTTGACACATGCCCATTACTAATTCAAAGAGCTGGGCGGATCGATCCAAAATATCCATAGTATTGATTTCAAGTTGGCATCAAATCATTACCAGCCCGATATCGATATTCCCACTCTTGTTTGAAACCCTACTGTATCTGCTAGGGGACAGCACTTAAAAACAGAATCAGGACAATAGTTTATTATGTTTATCAAGTAATCTGAATGGCGGTTAAAAGCCATTGAGATTTTCCGGTTCATGTCACATCCACAACGTTTATGAAAAATATCAATAATGGTATCGATATCTGCAATATTGACCAGTATCGAATTGGTATAACATCAATACCCAAATGCTCAGTATCGCCCAACCACACTAATTCTGTCTTTTTAATCATCATAAAAGATGCTTTAATTTTTAATGACTTAATTTGATTTTTTCTTACCACCTATCTGATTACATTGATGCCAGTTTGTGATTCAGTTACTTTTGTTTGCAAGAAATGCGCTTTAGAAATAAACCAAGTTAGGCCTGTATTACACATGGCGCAAGCTGGTGAGCCCAGAGAATGTGACACAGCAGCTAAAGAATAATAGAAATAGCAGAAAATCATCACTGGCAGTGATTTTAAAACTGAAGAAAGAAAAGGAAGACTTCTACCAACATGTTATTCATGTGTTTCTTCAGAAGGAGCAGTGCACAGACTTCATTTATTAGTAAAAGTAAGTCAATACAATCAATTTTGGTGATTTTTTTTCTATACTACAGGTTGTATATGGAAGAAAATTGGAGAAATGAAATTTTAAACAACACACTTTAGCTTAGTCACAATGTGATTGACAACAGCTAATCTGTCGGGTTCATATGTTTGTAAATCTGACTGATGATGCCAGTGTCTCTCCACCCGTGAACCTCACCATACGCCATTGTTTGTTCTCCATATCTGACCCATTCCTTGGGGGAGTGGTGAGCCGCAGATACAGCCCCACAAGAACCATTTGGTGGTTTACATCCCCCCGACCAAATTCCTTGATGCTGAGTGTTAAAGCAGAGAGGTATATTTGTTTTGACTCGACCGCCAATTTGAGGTCATGACCTTCTAGTCTCAAGGTGGACACTTCTACCACTCAGTCGGTGAGCTGTTTAAGATTAAGGGGAGAACAAATAATAAATAAATAAATACAATTCATAGTTTATAGTGAAAATGAAAGTAACCACTTTGGGAGATATAATGACTAAACACACTTAAGAGGCTCTTTCTCTAATTTCATGGGCAAGTCCAGAGTTTAAGAGTCCAGCCCCTCTCCTTTAGAACCCAACTATCTCCAGCTGGTACCGCTTAGTTCAGGGGTGTCAAACTCATTTTGGTTCAGGAACCACATTCAACCTAATCTCAAGTGGGCCGGACCAGTAACATACCAATAGCAAAATGACCAATGGTCAAGTTGTCATCTGTAGCTTTGTTTTTGTTTAGTTCTTTTCTCAGTTGGGAAAAATTTCTCAATCAACCTGCAGCCTAATCACTTCTTATCATTATTCTGATCTTTTTGTCAACATTATTTTGTTAATTGTGGTCTCAAACCTGATCATTTTTATGGCATCTTAACAGTGGTGAGGCTGGCAGGGAACCTAACTGCTTTTTATCCAGATGTGGCACGCGCTTACAAAGAAATGCTGTTTATTTCTTGATCTCTTGTTAGGCGGATATTTCTTTCATTTGCTTCCCATAGTGGCAGAATTGAGGCCATTTCTTTAAATAACCATAAATTGCCATAGAAACGGGCTAGAAAACTGCTTTTTTTTTTACATCCTTATATTTTTTTTCTCTTCATGACTGGGTCATATGATTGACACCCTTGACTTGACCTATTGCACAAGGTCAGTCCCTTTCACATTCCATGTTCCGATGGTTTGAGTCCATTATTGTGGATTGGACTATCAAGGCACCTGCCGTTGACGGCTGCCTAAAACACACAGCACCAACCCCTGTGGTTCTTCTTGCAGGTCAAGGATCTAAAGAAGGTTATCCCTCTTTTTGGACTGAGCCTGGTCAGGTCCTATGGAGAGAGTCCTGGCCACGAGGCCCGCGTCTCAAACTCTGACCCCAGGTTTGGCTCCAGGGTGGGGACCAAATGACATCAGTGGCAGAATTAGTTTGACCTTGTTCAAAACTCAGTCTTAGGTGATGAACTGGTTATCACCTTAGACCTGTTTGCCACGGGAGATACTTCCAGGATCAGCCCGCTCATTATCCCCAAACTGATGCAGTGGTTTTTCTATTACTTTTGTTGAAGTTTTTCAGATCCAACTTTCCTCCTAAGGTCAGGCACATTTGTTTTAACATTTATTATAGTTTAAGCTCATTTCTGACATTTTTGTCTTTGAACGTTTTGCCCAGCCTACTCTACTTTCTGGTTTTACAGCTAAGAGAACTGCCTCTAAATGGAAAAAGCATGTTTGTGGTGTTGTGTACTGTAGATCATCAGACAAGCCAGCAGATTATGGTGGTAATATTTTGTGGACAAACAAGACTGTCACGGATGTCTTAAGTTACGTTAAATATCAGATATTTGGAGAATTAAAATGGCTAAATATTAGCAAAATAATTTGAATTTTTGCTGTCTAAGCTGTCAAAGGCTCTACAGCTGCTAAAAAGTTGGGATCTCTGCCTGTTTAAGCCAAAGTGTGAGTTCGCAAAACGTTGCAGAAGAATGCAACCAAACCACCTTTTGAATTCTGCTGTGAGTCATGCTTTCTGGAAACCCTTCAAACGGAGGAGCTCTTCCCTTCTTCTCATTAGAAGAGAGAGCATTCGGCATGTGTGAGAGCAAAACCTCTTCCTATTGCCAAGTTGCATTGAAGCCAGCAGCCCCCTCAGGCTGTTACTTTAAGTAATCAATCAAAAATGAAACTCTCTTACTGACAGATCATAAAGCAGATGTGTACAGCACATTAAGAATCGACTCAGACCACACAAACACGTGTTTTCTTTAATCCGAGTGGTGTGACTTCACAGTTTCAGACTGGAACTTCATCCATTCATAGACGGCTGGATTTTAGCCACTCGATGGTTTCATGATGAGACGCTCTGTACTGACTCTCCTTATGGGTTTAAATCAAAACAGATTCTTAAAAGTAATGTTTTGAGCATGTATGTGCCCCTCCCTGAGTTATGTGTTTGCATCTAAATCGTATTAGACGGACAGACCGACGAGTGAAGAGACAAACTTGACTGGATTGGATTATAATAGTTTCCTCTGTGTATCTTCCTCAGACGACTTATTGTCAGTTGCTGCTTTATAAATAAACTAATTAAGTTGAATTCTTCTGCCACATGTTGAGCCAAAGCTGTCTCCACTCAGCCGTGCAACTGTTGTTTTGTTTATTCATTTTCCTCTCATTATGAACTCTGTTCACCTCTGCAAACTTTCAGAGGTAACTTTGCTGGGGAAGGAATCTGGCTCCTGCTCTTCCACATTCTCCCCTCAGGGCTCCGTTCTTGGCCCTCTTCCATACTATACTTACTCTGAGCTATTTCACTTCATCCACAACTCTATTCAAACAATGAAAGCTTTTATGTTTGTGCATTTGTTCACTTTTGCTCTAAATTCTAGATCACAAAAAGATAAATAAAGGCTGTTTTCTTTATGTCTTTTCTTCTTCATGACAGTCATCATCATCTCTGTAGAGAAAAACCTCCTCAGGTTGATATCTTAAAGAAAGAAACCCAGATCTGCCCTCTAAACAGCCAAGTTCTGCAGGAAAGGCGTTGCTCATGGTAAATGGCGTATACTTGTATAGCGCTTTCTACCCTCCTTCGAGGGCCCAAAGCGCTTCACAGTCACAGACCCATTCACCCATTCACACACACATTCACACACTGGTGGTGGCTCCGCTGCCGAACACTGGCGCCAACCTCCCACCAGAGGCAATTCGGGGTTCAGTGTCTTGCCCAAGGACACTTCGACACATGGGCGGGCAAGGCGGAGTCGAACCCGCTCACTTCTGATCAGGAGTCGACCGCCCTACCACTGCACCACGGCCGCCCACTCATCATAGATAACCATCTATCTATCCATGATGTTCCAGTGTTGGACTACCTTACGGCTAATGATTTTCTGCCACCAGGTCCCACTCAAAGATTTTGAAATTGGTTCTGTGATATTGGAAGATATATGGTATTATTGGGCAGTATAACATACACCTTGAAGTAATTCCGTCTAACAGTGAGATTTTTTGGCTTGTTTTCTCTTTTTGAATGCTTGTGTGGAACTCCTTGTTTCTAGATTTTGACATATTTTTTATAATATTGCTGCATGGACAGATCATTTTACTACTTTCAATGATTTTCTTCTTAAGATTTATGTCTTTTTCCTATTTTTAGGCTACCTCTTTATGGGGAGGGCGGGACAGTTGAGTTGGATTGAACTGAGTGCAGCCAGAGACATAAAACTTAAATCAGTTAAAGCCGGTGTGGGTGATGCCAATGGAGGAGAGTCTCGGTGTGGAGGGCCCCCTGAAGGAGGGTGAGTATGGGTAGTGATCTAGAGTCTGGTGTGAAGGCTAACGGGTTAAAAATGTTTGGAAAACTTCCTCCGGAATGACAGAAAGAGAGATTCCTTCCATCAGGCTCACTGCAGGAAGGAGATTGCTAATCATATTAATTAAAATCAGAATTGTTTTTGTTTTACCTTTTAAATCGGGTTTTTTAAGGAGTTTTTCCTTACCGGTGGGGGGGGGGTCTAAGGATGGGGATCACCAGTTTTATTTAGTCTGTTTAGTTTAGCATTTGGATATTGTTTATATTATATGACTGAGTTTCTGCTTCTGTAAAAATTACTTGAATGAAGCCCAATGAGGCAATTGATTTGTGATATTGGGCTATATAAATAAAATTTAACTGAACGGAATCTTAAAAACAAACCCATTTCATGTGACATCACATAGTCGAGTGTGCAGGTGACTTCTGGTTATATATTATGTCTTTGGTTTAGAACAGCAAAGCTGACAGCTGAACGCTGTTTAAGGCAATTTTATGTAAATAAAGAAAGGTAACCTTACCAACTGTAACCTAAATTTGTACAATATTTATTTTATAAATGTCCGACTAAGTTATATTGTTTTCTCTTTTAGATCAAACGTCAGTATTCCTGCAGAATGATCCACAGCTGCTTCCCAAAATCGTACGGATGATATTAAATAAGTTGTGGATTATTTATCATAGTTAGACGAAGGTTACAGGAACTTCATTAAATGTTGCTTGTTTTATTATGAAGGTCATTCAGATTTTCTCCTTCTAATTGATGCTAATGCTAACGCTAGCTTTCCACGACAGGGATGAGACATAGATCTGCAGAAGATCTTTAAAGTTAAAGTTGATTACATTTCTGTGTTCACAATATCACTAAAAACAGAGATAAAGTCAGACAATTTCAGCGTGTCCTACAATAAAGAAAAACTGATAACTGTTTTTTTCTGACGTAGGTCCTCTTTGCTGCTGCTCATAATCGTGTCTGATCCTGCAGGATAATAAAAGTAAACAAGGATAAAAATAATTTGAAAACAATAAAAAAAAAAAAACATTTCTATTTTAACAATTACCCCTTAAATAACCGAAAAACAACAAATACCCCTTATCAAAACAACTAAATTTAGCCTTAAGACAGTTAAATCGCATGTGGTCAACATGCTGCAATGTGCATCTTGGCTGCACCTATTTAGTGTGGCTAACACGAATT
>NC_050518.1:28505391-28526348 GCF_002922805.2 Oryzias melastigma
GGTGACTTCTGGTTATATATTATGTCTTTGGTTTAGAACAGCAAAGCTGACAGCTGAACGCTGTTGAAGGCAATTTTACGTAAATAAAGAAAGGTAACCTTACCAACTGTAACCTAAATTTGTACAATATTTATTTTATAAATGTCCAACTTGGTTATATTGTTTTCTCTTTTAGATCAAACGTCAGTATTCCTGCAGAATGATCCACAGCTGCTTCCCAAAATCGTACGGATGATATTAAATAAGTTGTGGATTATTTCTCATAGTTAGACGAAGGTTACAGGAACTTCATTAAATGTTGCTTGTTTTATTATGAAGGTAATTCAATTTTCTTCTTCTAACTGATGCTAATGCTAACGCTAGCTTTCCACGACAGGGATGAGACAAAGATCTGCAGAAGATCTTTAAAGTTAAAGTTGATTACATTTCTGTGTTTTTTTCTGACGTAGGTCCCCTTTGCTGCTGCACCTAATCGTGTCTGATCCTGCAGGATAATAAAAGTAAACAAGGATAAAAATAATTTGAAAACGTTAAAAAAAAAAAACATTTCTATTTTAACAATTACCCCTTAAATAACCGAAAAACAACAAATACCCCTTATTAAAACAACTAAATTTAGCCTTAAGGCAGTTAAATCGCATGTGGTTAACATGCTGCAATGTGCATCTTGGCTGCACCTATTTAGTGTGGCTAACATGAATTTGCATCAGTTTTTGTGCTCAATCACACTTAAAACACGTGTGAATAAAATCAAGCAAAACAGAACCTGTTAGAATAATATCTGCTCAAATGAAAGGTCAATATTTTCAGTAGAACCCCAAATATTTGTAAACAAAATACTAAATAAATGACATGTGTAAAAGATGTACAAGAGTACCTGAACTTAAGTATGGTGAGGGGAGGCCTCTACCTCACATGTACATTTTTCTGTTGAAATGAGTAAGGTTACCTTTTATTATTTATGTAAAATTGTGTTAAGCAGTGTTCGGCTGTCAGCTTTGCCGTTCTAAAGCCGAACACCAGAAGTCACTATTCACATTTCCGGCCCTGTTGCCATTTTGTCTGACGTCACTGTGAAAAGGGTCTATAGCTCAGTCAAATCATGAGAAAAACCACATTAAGGAGTTTTTGAGAAGTGAATAACTCCTCCAGCTTCTAACTACATTTTATCTAGCTGCACGATGAAGCTTGGCCAAACCTGTCCATTCTGATTCTAACACAATTCCCTCTCCTGTGACGTATAGATCCCTGCCAAAGCTCCAGGATACATAGTGGAAATGTAACGTCAAAGGAGTGCTTTCAGTAGAAACTTTCCACAAACACACAGATCCTTCAGCGTCTGTGGATCCAGGGGAATCCATGTTGGATTTCTAATTCAATGAGCCCAATCCAGATTGTTTTACCAAATAAATGGCTTTCTCGTGAAATTTTCCAAGGCAGGTTTGACATTCCTAATAGGAAAAATATTCCTAAAAACACACACATGCAAAGAAATATCTGGACCTCAGAAGAAACTGTAACGTTAACCAGGAAATGTAGAAAAATGACATTTTCTGGAAAACACATTTTGGGCCTGGCTCTGGAGGTTCTTACATAATTCTACCAACAGACTATTGTGCATTGTAGTGCTGAGAGCATGAGTGACTGAGCTTAACAACACTTTAAGTTGCTGGCTGTGTTCATTAATTGATTTTCTGCAGGCAAACAGAGCTCGGTGGTTCTCTGCCAAGTGCAGCCTAATAACTCTTACAATTGGTCTGAGCCATCAAGAACGGATAATAAAACCGTCAACTCTCAGTCCAATCTCACTTTTTCTCACTCTCTCACAAGTCGGCTTAAATACACAAACTCACACTGGACCGTGCGTGGACGCGAACACCGAAGCATATGGTTTCATAAGTGCGGATACGCACACAAACAAGCGTGCACGTGCTTCTCCCGCTGCTGGATTCATAGCATGTGGTAGTGTTTAAAGCGCTGTCTTAAAGAGAGCTCTCCGTGTGTGTGTGTGTGTGTGTGTGTGTGTGCATGCACAACTCTTTCTCAGTCTCAGATCCCCTACCCTGAAGCCTCTGCAAGGTCTCAATTTCTGTACATTCCTGTGTAAAGGAGAAAGCAGATATCCCAGGAGGGGCACTGTTTTATAACAAACACTATCCCAGGCCTCAGCATTGAAAGCACCCGCTCGCTGTAAAAAAGCTGCATAAACCCAGATGCGAAAGCCTCCGCGCTCGTGAGGACATGGCAACGAGTGTTGAAACCCCACTTCATTTCCACCAGCTTTTTTAATGAGATTGACTCCAGTTTATCAATCCGTTTACAGAGCTAACAGCAGATGGTGGAGTTCTTTGACGGCTTTCCAGATGGGGACTTCTTCCAGGGAAGTTTCAAAAACAGACTCATCACTCACAGCAGCATCTGTTTAAAGTAGGTGTGTTTCCCTGCGGGGGGTTTCTGATTTAGAGCCGACAAAGTCAACTCTTTAAAGTCTGTTTTTGCGTCGGAATGGGATGCATCAGATTGGTTGACACGCAATGATTAACCAGGAGCTGGTCTGACTTCTGTTCAAGCATTTTACTGTATAAATCTGTCTCATTAGTGCTTTTTTTTTTTTGCATGGTAATTGTGTCCTAACATCGAATGATTACGCCACCTTCCACTTATTTAACCCTTTAACACCATAGCTTAGGCTCCGGTGTTTATATTCTTTCGACTCCTATAACCCTTTAACTGTTTAACTAATGTAATTCCAGTGGATTCTGTTGTGTAGAAAAGTCTGTGGTGCCTCTCTGTCTGCATCATGAATGTTTCAAAATCTGTGACGTCTTTCAATTCATTTTATTTATATAGCCCTGTATCTAAAAAAATGGCCTCATTGGGCTTCATGCTGGTAATTGCACAGAAGCAGAAAGTCGGTCATGAAATGCAAACGGTAGCTGACGGTAGAACTGGGCGAAACTGAATTTTTTTATATTTCAATATAGTTTTTTTCTACATTATTTGATAATGATATATATTATGGTATAAATCAAATAACTATATTTGTCAAATCTGAATGCTTTGCTGCTCAAAAAAGAAACGCATAATCATCAGCAGGTTGTTAAGATTTAAATATTTATTTCCTATCATACTTTCAACGCAACAGATGCACTGAACATATAATATATATATGAACTAAGCTGAAAATTAGTGCAAAAGCTTTCAAGTTTCAAAGAGAACATAAATAAAATAAACCTCTAAACTGTTTGCTCAGTTGCATTCAAAAACAAAGCATTAATTCTACAAATAAATTCTAATGTTTTCAGGCTTTACAGAACAATCATAAAATACTAACAGTATTTTACACACAAATACGTTTTTGCAAGTTTTCCTTTAAGAAAATTAAACTGCAAAGGCGTAATTTATAAATGGTATAAACATGTCTCTGTTGGCATCTAACTGTAAACTCAAATTCAAACTTACTGAGAAAAAACGGTTGCAGTTTTTGTGTAACACCTGCTGCTAATACACAGTGGTTTAAATGTATTAAAAATGATGAATGACCTACGAATTATTTCTGCTGTATTTATCCGCCACGTCTTAAAAGTCCGGTCAGTGAAATATTGTCAGACTGTAAACTGGTTCGTGAACGCATCAAAGCTGCACACGGGACAGCTTGTTAGCATTAGCATCATGCTAATGCTACACCGCAGTCACCAAATCAAGTCCAGCCACTTTGTCTTCCAGTTCTGCCTGGATCCTGTTGAATCAACAGATGTTCCGCTGTTCAATCAGCCGAAACTTTCAGCCGCTTTTCTCCTTCAGATTCTCCTGAATAGTTACAGTACATTAAAAATTTTGTGTTAAAGCATCACCAACAACCCCTCAGGGGTTAAATGTTATAAAGTCTGGAGCTAAGTTGAATGATAAAACCTTTTTTGACTGGTTTAGATCTTTTCTAAGTTGCCTAAACCTCCTGGTTACTAGGGATGCCACAATTCTCAGTTTAAAACTGTTTGTTAAACCATTGAAGTAAATAATGGAGAAGATAGAGTGGTTCCATTTCTACTGCATACTAGTATGTGTACATTAAGAGGGGCAAACTTCTGTTCTGCTAAACTTAAGGATTTCATATTTATTGTTTTATTACATAACACCAGGCTCAATATAAGCCAACTGAACCTTTTTTTTTTATTATTGTTAGTCACAAATGAGCAAAATAATGGGTATTTCTGAATTTTTAGTTTGTTGTTTAGTGATAAGTAAATCAGAAATTGAACTGAAACAAAACCATGACCCAGAGAGATTTGAGATTTGAACCAAATCATGGGGAGAGTGAATCTTAGCATCCTTTCTGAATACTAAGAAGAAGAAAAAAATTTTAGTCAACATTTTAAAACCCTCCAAATACAATTCCCAGCACTCCAATCCTTCCCGTTTAGTATCATTAAAAGCTCTGAATGTCCTCTGCAGATACCAAAAGCAATGAATTCACTATTATGCAGCGTCAGAGAAATATCCAAGTTTAAAAATCTGCTCCACACAGGATGAATTTGCATTGCTGGTAGTGAGAGGGTAGATAAAACACCAGAGCCATCGCTGGTGAAACCTAAACAACACAAGCTCTTTGTCATACCTTAGTTCTTTGACTGTCTATGTGATCACGTGAAACGGCTGATTCTGATGCGGAGAAAAGCGACTTTTCATATTAGCAACACATCACCAATGTAAAGAGATGCATATCAGTACAAAGCTGTGTTTCTCCGCTTCAGGATCCGCTGGAACTTCCTCAATAGCATCAACGATTGAGAAGTTACGGTGGCTTAAAAAGTGTAAACACTGGAGCTAAAACTCAAATGTGAAAGGGTTAAGACACGTGGTAGTAACAGTCAGGTACACTGACATGATCCTGGCAGGTGTGACCCACCTGAGCTCCAGAGCTGGATTCTGTCGCTCTGCTACAAATGCAACTGAAAAACTTCTTCTCCTAAACGTTGATTGCCTCTTTTAGCAGCTCATTTCTCAAATGCTCCTTTGCTTCGTTTTCTGCTGAAGGAGGAAACTTTGAGCAGCCCAAAACAACAAAGTCACCTTTTCCATCCAATCCCCTTTGAGATGCGGCTCTATTTCTCCACTGTTTTCCAGGTGAACCTCATCGGTGGGTAATTGGCCTTAAGACCGATCTCTCTCTTGTCTGACGTCATATCTGGCTCCTCAAGAAGCTTTTCCCTAAAGATCCGATGTGATTTATTAAACCTCTTTTGTTACTGCTCTGTGCGCTTTAAATGGTACACAGACTCCGTATGCAGTCAGCAGCATCTAATCGTTATTTAACCAAAGACTGCTGTGACATTAGCAGAAGCCAGTTCATGTGCAGATATACTTTTTTCTGATGAAGGATTAGATGTATAGCTCAGTCTCTAAAGATCTGTGTGCTGACCTCTCTAAATAATAAAACTGTGAGCAGACCTGATCGCTTTAGACATAAAGCCTTTGTCACATTCACCTGTCCAAGGTGTGTGTGGGTTTTGAGGTTGTCCAGGCGCTTGGAGGGTCAAAGGGAGGAGAGGACACATCTTAAAGAGTGGAAAGGTAGAAACTGCCTTACAGTTCCCCTGAGGCTCATACGGCCAATCCAAAAGTTGTGAGTTTTTGCCATCATGGGTAAGATAACAACCTAAAAATATGACCCCTTTTTCCCGCTAAGAGGAAGCAAGTAGTTAGTGGGCCTACACTTCTTTTGTTGTTGAGACACAGAAACAAGTGTGTGTGTTTTGATTGTATATTTATTTTCATCTCTGCAGTCTGTTTAGATATAAAAATTCTTGTGTACAGCACTTTGGGCCTCCTTGGCTGGTGGTGAAAGGTGCTTTATAAATGAATAAAAGATGATGATGGTGATGAAAAATAATTGTATTTGTCAATCTGGTGTGGTGTTTTACTGTGAAAAATTGGTTATGTTTTGAAAATAAACCTTTTTTTTTTCCTGCAAGAATTGACATGGCTCGCGCACAAAATAGACCAGACGCGTGTCAGGACTCAGGCTGTCATGCCGTCCTCCGACCACCAGAGAGAGCTCTCACTCGAATACAAGCTCCTCCTCCCATCATGCACCAGTCTCCAGTTCCGGTTCCCTCAGCTTTTACCCATCACGTCATCTCCTGGACTGTTTATATTCCTCCCACTGACTAGCTTCTTTGCGTAGTTTTGAATCGTTCTTCCTCACGTTCAGTCTAATATTCTTCGTTTTTGCCTACTCGTGTTTGAAGCCTCGTCCCTGCGTCCTGACTTTGGCCTGCTTTTGACTCTGATTCTGCTCATCCTGTTCGTGCTTCTCGCAATTAAACCAGTTGCATATCGATCCACACGCTTCTGCCTCGTCCTTACCACGCCAAAACGATTCGCCACTCGGTGCAAGCCTTCTGCTCCTTGTGTGAACCACACCACAGGTTAACGAGGGGGCCGAATGGAAGCGGCCTACGCTCCACGACGCTTCATGGCACTTACCTGTCCAATGTGAACCAGGTGTTCAGACCCATAGGGGATGCTATCGTACAATGTTCTTACGCCACACACTAGTCGTTAGCTAGTATTGAGTATTGGCTCCTCAGTCACCGCTGCACACAGGGTGTGTATGTGATACATAAAAGCCATAGGACGCCCAAACTCTGATAGCCTGATTTCTGTGCGGTTATCACATGAACGGCCCCATGTTGATGGTTCCTCGTACACGCTTTCAAGCAACAAAACCTTCCGGGATGTTTCTCCTGAACTCTGGATTGAGCTCCTGTTCTCTTTGGACTCTGTAAGTTCTTTTAAAAGCCAACTCAAAGTCTTTTATTATGTCAAGCATTTTAACTGAAACTGTTGATTTTTGGGCTTGAGATGATGTTTCTACATGGTGCATGTGTTTGTCTTTTATATTTTTTAACTTTTAAAGCACCTTGTGACTTCTGTTGTGTGAAAAATGCAATATAAATAAAACGTATTATCTTACGTTAACAAGCTTCTTGCACAGTTTCCAAGATTTGGGGATAAATAAATATCTGTATAACACTCTTGCGTCTCACCAACTTCACCCTAATGTGTTGTATTAGTGTTAGCTATAACCTGTCGCTTGCCCATAGAAAAAAATGTGCATTTTCTCTCTACAGGTTCACTGAATGGCCTTGATATTTTGTGCGGACCACCTGTGTGCCCCCAACAGGTTTGACTATTTTTCATCCACAGATGGCCTGAATCCACCAGTAAGGACAGTTAAGGCTTTACTGCAGAAACTCCCTCCACGAGTCTTTCACATGCAAAGTCTTCATCTGTTAAAAATTTGATTTCAAATAAATATAATCCCAAGGAGCACATGTATTTGATTACAGCTGTTCAAGGAGATAACTGAAAGGATGACAGAGGCAGCTTACTATTTTTGAGTGCTTCCCCTTAAGATTTTTTCTTTTAAATCCTTGAACTGCTAATATGCAGAGTTTAACCTGTTTTTTTATTTTATTTTTTATTTTAACCAAATCAGGATTGCATCATGTATTAAATCAGGAGGACAATTCAAAGACACAGAACATGTAAATTACCAATCATTCTAGAAAAAAAAAATCGGACTTTTTCCAAGTGTAAAATAAACTTTTAGCGAAGTTTGGACACAAACAATCAGTGGGGCTCCTGTTCTTACTGTTGAGAAAATGTGAAAAATGTTCATGTTCTGGTTTTATGTTTTTTATCATCCAAACACTGCTCTGTAGTTGGATCACTTGGGAAGGTGACATTTGTGAAGAATCATTTGAAACATCATACAATGACAGTTTCCATCATCTCTATTGATCTGATCATATTCAACATTTCTCTTAAAAGGCTGTTATGGGAACCTCAAATGTGTCTTCATTCACTTTTTTCAGAACAAAACGCAAAAAGTGGGACTTTTTTACTGAGTTGGAGATTTTCAAACTAAATTGTTGGAGTCTGAAGTGAGCTTGAAAACCTGTAATGACATGAGCTGTTCATGTAATGTCTGTGAACCCAGCAAGCATTTTAAGCCAACTTTGTCTGTAGTGTCCCAGCCAATGAGGCCAGGTGAGCCCTACATGGTTTAAAAGTGGGCCGAAAATGTGGGCTCTGAATGTTGTTTTTCCATTGACTGTATAAATGAGAACTGGACTGAACAAGCCCCCCTACTTCCGTGTTCCATATAGGAAGTACCACTGGGTTGCAAGAAAGCCAAAGTCCCATTGACTTACATTGAGAAACAGTTATTTCTCAGACATTTTATATGTCAGAATAATCATTCTTCCTCTGCTGCTTTCTGCTTAACTTCTTTTTTCTAATCCTAATTTTTTTTAAAGATTGACAAACTTCAATGGATCTTGTTGCATTTTCAAACAGAAAAAAGATCCAGCTGTTCACTTGTTAGAATGTTTTTTTATTTCACATTTTCTGCCCACTTTTAAACCATATGGGGCCCACTTGGCCTTACTGGCTGGGATTTTTCACATTCTTTAACAAAAATACAAAGCAATTTAAAGTAAGAAAAAAAAAACACTATTAAACACATTTTGTATTGAATTTCTAATATCTAATTCTAAATAAATATACAAAAAATCTAATCCTAACAATGCTGAAAACATCAACCTCTATCAAAAAGATTTCTCTAGAAAACACCAGTTTATGCACTCAAGAGTGTTTACTCACAAGTGCTAAGCATGTGTAAGCAACCATTTCTGAAGCCAGATGACAAATACTTATGATGGATTGCAGAGGATCTTTCTTTTTTCTCTAAATTATAAACTGGACATATTATGAACTGAAATAAGAGGGGGCACTGACAGCAAACAAACCAGACGGATCTTCTTGCAGCCTTTAATCAGCCTTCCTTTCCCACACAAATAAAACACTGATCACTTCATTCTGAGCAAGAAAGACCTCAGTAAACTCTCTGATATTTATTTTAATCTTCTCCAACTCTGTTTATGTGTTTTTGCATTTAAAGAAGTCGTCAGAAAGAGAGCCAACTGGTCACATCATTTCTCAGGAAAACATCTCTGAAACTTTTCTTGAACTTTTCAGTTTGGCTTTTCTGGCCGTGGAAAAGGCATGGAGTCGGCGTATTACCTTTCAGGTATAGGTGCTCCAACACAAGCAAACTCCTGGCCTTACATCTCACTTCATTAGAAATATGAAAATAATCACTGTTACTGACTGAATAGACCAAGTGGATCAGTGCCTGATCTGTCTAGGAGATGCACTGAGAGATAATGGCGCCAAGGGGAAGGAGAACTGAGGGAACAGGAAGATGACTGACTCATGTTTATATGTCAGGAGGACGGATTTGTTTTATTTGGGTCTGAGAAATGTTCTGTTTGAGGCAGCAGGAGCCGCATTGATATCTGAAGATGGATTTTTGTGAGGCTTACTGTACCACCGACACAAAGTGCCACTGTGTGTCTGCCAGCTTACTGACTGTGTTCAATGTCTCACTCACAGAATCTGATCCTGACAACACGCAGGAAGCTCAATTACAGACCTAAAAACAGTTGCAGATTTTTCAGCCATACATAATTTTGCACGAGGTTCCAATTTTTTTAGATTTGCTCAGAGAGGGTCAAGTTCCTCCCAATGAAGTCTAATTTTGGGGTGCTTATGTAAGTGCATGAGAACCTGAGGCTTCAGAATTTATTGGGATAATGAGGAAAAACTGGTGGAAATGAAATACATAAAGTAGAATGTGAAGAGGGTAAGGTAGTTATACTATACATACTGGACAATGTGTATTGTTTGTTCGTGTTGAGTGTATTTTTAGAGCTATTTTTTTATTTTTTTCTATTTTTTTATAGAGATATGGTATCACGTTCATGTCCCCTTTCGGGATCAAAAACGTTTTATTCTGTTCTATTATCTACTTTCCCTCTCCTGCTCTCCACTCTTCTTTATCATTTAACTTTCTGTGCCTGTGTTTGGTGCAGTGTGATTCATGTGTTGTTCCTCTTTCCCCTCTGGGGCAGCAGGAGAGATTCTAAATTCCAGGTGACAGTTCTGCCCTGGGCAGTGGACCTTGCCTCTGGCTTGACTTGCACCCCCAGCTGTCCCAGTTTCATCTGGATGAAGGACTGTCTGTGCTCTTGTCCTTGGCAGTGGACCTCGCCTCTGGCTCGTCTCATGTCTCCAAGTGTACCCCAGCTCCATATGGATGAAGCCCATCTACTACACTGATAAAACGTGTAGTTGAAGGCCTAATCTGAATTCTTCCCTTCTCCCTCATTTAGCTCTCCAAACAGAGAGTTATGAAAAAATAATGTCTCATAATTCATACGCCACTTTCGTTTGAAGGTGTCACCAATAATTGCCAGTCTACTAGCTTCCATCTCTCAAATATACATTATAACAGCAGTTGTATAACTTTAAAAAGATCAGAACAAAAAGTCATTACTTACATTTAAAAAGAAACTTCTGTGCTTCAGAGCGCATCCACGTGAAGAAAAGCACTTCTTAGTGCGTCATGGTTTACCTCGCAATGGTGGAATTTGTATCCCTCCGCCTGGGGGGTCAGATTTAAAAAAAAAGAAAAAAAAATCCAGACACAATTGCCCTAAAAATGCCCCATCTAATGGAGGGTAGGGAGAAGGATTCAAATGGGGATGTAGAGTTAAATAAGCTAATTCTTCTTCATCAGTCCTGGTAAATGTCTTGTCCGTCCAGGGAGAGGATCCTCTTTTCATTTGGACATTCCTTAAAGTTCTTCTTTATTTATTTATATTTTTTTTTGTCCCAGAATCTGTTTTTTTAAATGTATTTATTTATTTTTTTTTTTTTTGGGGGGGGGCTCTAAGGGCAGGGGTGCCCAGTTTTATTTTAATTGATTAATTGATTCGACAATTACTGGCATGAAGCCCATTGAGACAACTGCGTTGTGCAATTGAGCTATATACTGTATATACAGTATGTGTGTGTGTAGATATTAAAAAATGAACTGAATATTGTGCTCAGCAGGAGCAGAAAAGGAAAGTTGCAGAAATATTCACCACATGAGTTAAAGGACCAAAAACTCAACCACAGACATTGACAAGAGGGTTATTATACTGTTGCTATAATACTTGCAAGAATTACCAAAAAACAAAAGACCACAAAAACATGAAATTGTACTTTTATTGCCAAACCATATGATGTCTGTGCATTAGAGTCACATATGATTATTTTCTCACCACAGTGGACTTGCCATCTTTCAAACTTCATGTTTAGTGGGCAATAATTGGGGTTGGAGGGTTTGTGGGTGTGGTGCTGGGATGCTAATTCAAAAACAGTTTGACATCTGTCTTTTAGCAACACATTTGTGCTTTAAAGAGTAATACTTTTTTAAAAGAACGTTTAGGAGTCTTTGGTCTCTGCATCACATTTTTTTTCATATTTAAAGGGCCTAAAACATGAACATTCACTTTTTTGAGCTTTTAAGTGTATTTTATAATGTTACTTCCTTATAAAAAACTCCCCTAAGTGTCATTTTTTCTCCGTTCATACGTGACTGAATATTCCTCTAAAACCCTCCTCTTTTAGCACTAGCCCCTTTCAATCCACACAAATAAGTGGGTAACTACACTCATAAGTATGAACGTGGAAGAACAGCCCCTTCCAGGGAGTCTGCGCTGCCAGCACCGCCCCCAGGCTAGAACTAGTGGTGATTGACAAAACGCTTTCATTTTAGCATCGACTCGAAAAGAAATGGTTCATCTTTCACCTAATCTGCAGAGACAACGACTTGCTGCCAAGGCCGGCTCAAAAGGCGGTACCTAATGGTGCACTCACACTGAAAGTGATGCGACAAATTCACGGGCCCCGCCCCTCTTTCGGAGCGCAACAAATTTGCTACTCATTGCCTGTCTAAAAGTGTGTCCCTGAGCTTGACGCCACGGCTTCAAATGGGAGGAGCTACCAGCTAATATTTTTAGGATGATGCTGTAAGGAACAGTGTCTGTTGATATCTCACTTAGAATGTTTGGCAGACACAGAAGATGCTGAAAAATCTGATTTATTTATTGTGAAGAGTTCTACAAAAACATTGATAATCATGTCTCCATTTTTTGGTTTATATGATCATTATTAAAAGATTTTCCCGATACAGGGGGCTGTGTCTGTATGACAGCTTCTTCCGCGGTGTTTCTGTGTCTCTGTGGCTGAGCTTGAAGACTCACTGTCTCGTTTGAATCTGAAGGGAAAAAATAAAATTAGGAGACCTTTGTCCTTTTATTTTACTGTCTTAGTGCTGCCAGAGCCAACAACCTCTGCCCCCTTCAGCAGCTCTCTATCTGCCAGCATATCGAGCGAGTGAGGAAGCCCAAGAGGATAGAGTTATTATAGACTTGACCTAAATGACCTGAGACTTGACCTTTTTGGACTTTTTAACAACGTTTATGTATTTCTTGATTACTCTTGATTTTGACTTTTGTCTTATTTCACTGTTATGGAAAAAAACAGAATTTTGTTTAATTTTTGTTTTCTCTTTTGTGGGGACACTAAAACTTTGTTGACTTCATTGTATCTTGTTTTAACCCTCATGCTCTCTTATGGGGTCCAGATGACCCACTTTTGATGTAAACATGCACAAGGGATCCAGAGGTTTGATGACATTTAAGAAAACTTAAGTTTAATTGTGATAACCTTTGAGGCTTGACTTTAATTTAAAGCTGAATAATTAACATGGTTTTACAGGAAACAATTAAGACTTGTGAGTATTTCTAAGTAACAAGAAGTTTTAGATTATGATAATAAGAACTTGAAATGTCTTCTAAGTCTGTATCTTTGAGGAAGTTGACAGAAGACAGAAACTGATCTTTATTTAACACAAAACATAAATGACCTGATTTAGTCCTGGGATATGAATTATAAGGGAACACAAAGGCTAAAACTGAACGCAGCAGTAACATTTCATTCCAGAGTAGTCATCCTTGCAAAGGTAACCACTTTCAGCCCACATGAGGTTTGTGTTTGAGTGAGGGAGCAGCTTCTCATTAGCTGGAGTTTTGTGGAGGAATTATGTTTTTATTTTCATATGGAAATGGTCTTTACAGCACAGAGCTGAGTTTTTTTTTGCTTCATACTTTAAGGTTAGCTTGAGCATTCTGAGTGTTTTCCACTTTCTGTACTGAAGGTGCTTGTTACAAAGAGGTCAAACGAGTGCCAAACATTCAGAGGACACTTAGGGCTGACAAAGACCTTTTTTTTTACAGAAGGAGAATAAATGACTTTCTTTAAAACACATGAATCAAGTCAGGATGGAAACCCTACAATAAAAACATCCACAGTGAGCTATAAATACGTCCGTATACGTAAAAGCTCTTCAAGTTGAGATTTTTACCTTCCAGGTCCTGCGTGCAGCAGAGATGCTGCCAGCAGCAGCTACAACGCTTTGGCTGGAGCTGGTTTGGAGTTGGATGCTGAAGGCTGGCGATGCCAGCTGGAAAAGAGGCTGATGGAGGTCACCAGTTTACCCCTCAGGTTAATGAGGAGCACACACCAATACAGGGTTGTTCAGTGTCCTTAGGATCACAGTGAAACACACATTAACCGTCCTGTTTGTGGAACCGAAACAGTGACAGTCTTATTATCTCTCTGTTCATTATATTTAAATCTTCCCAGCAAGCTTCCCAGGTGACACGAGGTCACTTTATGAAAGTTTTGCATGTTTTTAAGTATGATACTCAGCTAAAGCTTGTTCGAAAAGTTACAGAGTTCCTCCCTTAATTGCAGGGTAAACATTCATCCCAGAAATAACTGTGATAAGCGAAATCCATTAAGGACAATTCTAGATGTTTGAACCAGTAAAACTCTTCACTACACACTTTACCTACTTTTCTTATACATATGAAAACATTTTCACACTTCTCTCTCTAGTTTAAACTCTCAAAACATCTTCTTTCTCAATGTGGCCCATGAAGCATGGATTGCGCAAAAAATTCAATGCAAATGAACTTCTTTATTTGGGAAAGTGTTTTATTCTAAAACGAGAAAAACAAAATGAATCCATTAACTGGTATAGGATGAGAGCTGACAACTTCAGGTGCTGATTCTCATGACTTACTGAAACCAAAAAAGCACATCATCATCTGCAAAAAGGAGGAACTGAAGTCCCAAAGCCACATACTTTTTTATCGATTTTCATCTCACAACCAGGGTCCTAAAATTTCTGCACAATGTTTTGAAAATAACTAAGAAAAATTTGCAACATTCCACACTGCAAAACAAGCCCCAAGAGATAAGTGAAAATTCTTAGATTAATTAATTATAATTAATTATTAATTAATTATATTAAAAAATAAATTGCAAATGGGGTAAGAAAAATAGTCTTTTCAACAATTCTTATTTCAAGAAAAGACATAAAGTCACTAAGACATGCTTTCTTCAACTAAGATGGAAAAATGTTCCTGAAAAAAGGACTTTTCTTGCAAAACAGAAAAATAAGACATTTATTTTCTCAAAACAAGGGTCTTTTTATCTTCTTAACCCATAAATAATTTTCTAATATGTTTTCTAATATGTTTCTGTTACACTGATGTCACCATGTGTTCTTATGAGTTAAGATTCAGTTTTAGCAGTGAAGGCTAGAGAAAAATGATCAGTTTGGTAGTTTTTATAGCCGATATGAAGAGTCTGCCGTTGGGCAGAACCCCCACACAGAGAAGCTGATAGTTCTTTGTGGTCATTTGATATATAACTCAGCAGAGAGCGTTCTTCTCTTGGCACATTTGTGCTCCACGTCTGCATTGAGAGCACTCCAAGGCAACGTTGTTATCCTGGACTCCTGCTTCAGCCTTATGATCTCCCAAAGGTGCCTTACTTTGAATGAGGTTTCATTTGAACTCAATAACTACGTTTCCCCTCCCCACAACAATCAGTGACATAATTATTAACTGGTGGTCCATTTTGCAATTTAGTATCCCCACAGCTGCACATAAGTAGGAGAAAGAAAGATTCCTTTGGCCGGTTTTTATGATGCAACAGTTAGCGTCCATCGCTCAGACTTGTGGCCCGTTTAATGTTGTATGTTATGTAATGCTTTGGTGTTTGGCCTCTTCAGTCTGGCTCCTCTTCAGCACACACTTGGAACGCAGTCTGTGAGCTGTGCTCTCTCCAGTTTCCACCAGAACTCTGATCACCTGAGCTAAGACGTTTCTGGAAGACTGTGGGCCCCAGGACGGTAACTTTCCAAGCAACAGATCAGTGCTTGTACTGCAGCGCAAGGAATGCAGTGGTTGTTTTAACAATACAATGGCTTGGCAAGACGCAGCTGCGGCCAAGCGCTTGGTCTCAGACATGCCCTGCAGGGTGCAAGCAGCAGAGAGGGAAAAAAAATACCACAACTACAACGAGATCTGTTTGAAAAAGTTCCTGAGAACAGGTTTGGTTGAAAGAAAATCTGAAATACTCAGCAGGTCATCCTAGAATGTGTTTTTATGCAACAAAATATTGTCTTTCCATCAAATCGTGCACTTTCTTATGTTCCATTGGAAACTAGAAACCAAGGAGAGCTCGAAACATTTTTTAATGTTGCTCTACTTTTTTCAAAATAATTTTTTTAGCAATAAAAACTCAGAATAGCACCATTTTCCATGTTTCAAGGGGATTACTGTGAAAACAAATACTATAATTGGCTTTTAATTAGAAATTCTTTGCCTGGTGCCAGCATATAATTTAACTGCTTCATGAGACACTGCCAGCCTGTGTGAAGCATGAAATTTATGTATGTATTTATATCAAATCATGGGTTCCACAGCGGTGTGGTGGTTAGCATGGTTGCCTCATAGCAGGAATGTTTCCTTGGCGTGTTGGCATGCTTTTCCTGTGCATGAGTGCGTTTTCTCAGCTCAGAATGAGGCATGTCCATTAAACGGGTGCCCACAAAACTGAGGGTAACCATGGATGACTTTTGTTGGTTCCTGTGTGATCCAGTGATGAACTTGACCCCAATGGAACAATTAGAACGATGTTTTCTTTGCAACATTCAAAAGTAAAAGATTAAAGTCTTAAATGAGCTGGTCATTTTATGTGCAACATAAACATTAGCCTCCTTTTCCCTCACATATGTCTCACCAGCCTGCTTACAAACCCTTCGCCCTCCTGTGGAGTCAAAGAACTGCCACGGTTCAATTTTCAAATTCCAGCACAAAAGAAAAGTATTTGCAAATGAGAGAAAAAAGAACTTCTTGAGCCCAGAGACGACGCGTCCTTTCATTTCTGTCCGCCATGATGTTGCATTTATTGTGTCAGCGAGGACGAGTGATGGATATGAAGCCTGAGCGGCAAAACATAAATCTCCACGACAAAAGGAATCATTTCTAAACACTTTCTCAGAGCGATAATGCCAAAGAGCATTATGGGAAGGCTTTGTCCAGACAAACACTTTTGACATGACTTATCACTTTTGAACTCAGTCATGCAAAAATAATGAAAAGATGATCTCAAATAAAGGAAACAAACTCATAAACACCCAGTAAATGATGTGAATAGCTGTAGTTCCAACCTTTCTCTTTAAAGGCATTATGCTTTTCTCTTGATCATATACTTTGTTTAGCAAAAAGGTTTTTTGGACATTGCTCAATGACAAAACAGTAATTCAGAACCTGGCAGCATCCTCAGCACCCAACGTGATTTATATTCAATAAACTGATTGTTACAAGATGAAGCTGTTGTGCTTGGGCATAAAAGAAACACTCAGCAAAGTTTTACCATTTCCAGGAATCTTTGTGCACAATGTTCTCGAAGTGCAGCTTCTTTTCTGCATGCTGGAGGAGACGTGAACTCAAGTTCCCTACCCATTTATGGGATTCTTCCATTTTCTGATTCACAGTTTTGGAAGATCCTTGTTAAACGTCTTAGTTTGGAGTTTACCAAACCATAAAGTCTCTCTCTCATTGGGTCTTCCTAAACTTACTGACCTAAAATTCAGACAAGTTCTGATATTAAATTCAAATTAACTTTATTCATTTGTATGCAAGATTAGTGATGGGCAGTCCCACACTTTTAACCCTTTCATGCATGGAGGTCACTACAGTGAACAGAATGCTTTGATGCCAAATGTATGATAATAACCATAATAAAAATAAGCAAAGAGAAGATGCTCAGTTCAGAAGAAACAGTTCATAGATTTAATTGGAAGCTAGATCCTATGATGATTTTTGTTAAGTTCATTGACTAATACTTTATTTAATACTATTCTCAATTCAGAGACATTGTTATAGATCAGAGGTCTGCAACCTGAAGCTCCAGGGCCTCGCGTGGCTCACCATAGTGGCTCATTGGTTAAAGAAAAAGGACTAATTTAATTGATTTCATTTACATTAGCTAGGTTTATCCATTTATGGCTGAGGTGCACCTAGAAGTAAGATAAACCAGGTTTTTACATCCCCGCTGACGTCACACGGCCTTGTTTTCTTGACACGTTGCTCAGAATGGATGGATTTCAAGCAAAAGTCAAAAAAAGACCTAAGGTATGACTAGAGAAAAAGTAATTTTTGTCTTTAGTTGTTTGAAATCTTTCATAGGAGTGCATTAGCTCCACTGGGGTGGTCATGTCCGGCACATGGCGTCTTTTACTTTGAAAGGACTTTATTCAAACTTCTGTCAAAGTAAAAAAGGAAAAAACAATTTTACATTTTTAGAAAAATCCCTGTTTCCCTTTACATTTTTGTTTTATCAATTTAAAAAAAATCATATCTATTATGAAAGCAACAGATCAAAGCAGTATCAAACTTTCCAAAAGGGTAAAAAAAGACTTTGTGGCTCCAACTTGATTTTGATTAGTAAGAAAAAGGTCCAATTGGCTCTTTTACAGCTAAAGGTTGCAGACCCCTGTTATAGATGAACCACCAATAAAACATGATATTATAATTCAAATTATTTACCGTTATACATACAAAATACTATACAGTTACATTGATGTTCAATGAAGAGATGGAGAATTTAAAGATAAAACATTTTTTTCTAAAAAAAAACAAGCAAAAAAAACTTTATTGTATATCCCTAAAGTATGAATAAAAACACTTGGCAAAAAATTCTACATAATTGTATCATAATTCATGTACAGGAAGGTTAAGATTTGATATATAGACTAATTACTTTTTCATCAAATGTTTGATACTAATTACAAATGCTGATTACTGGTTATTTCTTACTGTTTTAGTTTTTTTTTCCTTTTTTTAGAGTATTTGTTATCCTGAAAAAGAAACACTATTAAAAACAGGCCAGGTAGCTTTAATGTAGAAGGTGTCAGAGCTCTGTCTACCCCTCTGGTCACCGGCGGGAACAGTCTCCAGAGCATTAACTCACCTGACACCAATCTAACGATCACCTACCTGCTTCTGAAGCAGCACAGCCTCACTCAGTGTTCCACCCTGCCCGCATTACCAAGCGTTTCATTCTGGACCTGATCCTCTGTCTCTGATCCTGCTTCATCTCTGATAGCTTGCTGCCTGTCCTGACCCTCGCCTGGACTCTGACTACTCTGCTCTATTCTTGGATGCTCCCATGCTTATGACTGACCTCTGCCCGTCTAACCCTGAGTTAGTTTTGTTTCTTTATGTCTGCCCGATTGTGACACAAGGTTGAAAATACAAAACTATTCTTTCAAAATTACCTACTTTACTTGAAATCCATCTGGTTACATGATTGATGGGGCAGTTCAATATGTTTTAACCTGGAGGAGTGTCTTGACAAAAAAAAACAAAAACAAAACACTGGAGTAACTCAGCTGATAATCAACAATATATAGAAAAGGAACATGGACTTTTATTTTCCAATTTATTAATCAGTAATCGATACTGCAATACAGTACTCTAGACCAAAATTGGTACTGTAAGATGACTGATGCGTATTGGTATCAATAGTCCCATCACTACCTATGATATTGTTCTGAATGATTCTGGATTTTTCCCCGGACTTTCAGTAGATCAGCAGCAGAGACGGCTGCAGCGTAGCTGCTAATCCTCTGCAGAGTTTAACTGCGAGTGTGAACGAGGGAGGGCTGCACACTGTAACACGAACAAGTAATCGTGTGCATGTGAAGTGCACAGTAACCACATGGCGCATCTGTTAAACTGAAACAGATTCTGCTGATTGGTGACTTTAGCTGCCCACAAAACTGCAGGCTTGCCAGAGGGGATCTTCCTCTGGACTGTGATCTTCAGGCTTCCACTGAAGCGCTGCAGTTGATGGCCAAATTACCCTGCAAAGGCGCTGAAGGTGGCGGATATCCCCTGCATTAGGACAGTCCAGCCTTTTTTCTCATTAAACTTTCTGAAATTTGCAGTTCTGTTTCCTGCGGTTTGTGTTTAAGCCTTGAAATCTGCCCGTTAGAGAGCGAGCGTGTTCGAGGGCTTGTTTATGTGGCAGAAGCAGCGAAGCATAAATCAACAGATGGAGGCAGAAAAGCTGAGAAATCTAATAATGAAAGTATCCTTTGTTCTTTGCTCAGTGCTCTCCTCTCCTCTGCAGTGGATGCCAACAGAGGCTGGAGGCATTACACTGTTGTCATTCTTCTTCTGGTTTCTCTTTCACACACAAACTTCATCCTGCTGCATGAGACTGAAAGGAAACCATAGAAATACAGAAACAAAGGCAGGCAAGGGGGAAAAAATCACTGACAAGAACCACATCTTCTCCACACAGCGTAAATGGGAACCAGATGCTGATCATATGTGGTATAATCGTGGCAAGATCTCCTTCTGAAAACGCAGAAAAGAATCTGCCGTTACGGAGGCCTTCATGGTGCAATTTACTGTCTCTCTGTCTAATCTCTGAAAGTTCGAGGCTTGTCCTGCTGCAGCTGAGCTCAAACAGGAAGATGTGGAGTCTTTAATGGGTTTCAGTCTTTCGAGTAAGAAAATCCCTGATGGCATAAGAGGAGACAAAAGTTCTTCTGAGCAGATCACGAATGCCGTCAGCGCGTTTCATGGCCGTCTGCCCATTCGTTTGTAATTTTGGTTTTGCACAAAAGGAAGGCTCAGCCTTCATCGCCACGGGTGAGCAGTGACATTGAAGCAACATCATAATATCAAAATTGTTTCAGGAAAATTACAATCAGCTGCAGAACTGAGAACAGAAAATCCTCCACAGTCATCATCTGAGTGTGTCACTACCAGAGTGAGACCCGTTCAAACAGTTGAAGATAATGAGGATTGAGAGAAGCAGAGATCAGAAAGAAACTGTTGAATTGACAACGACTACCAGTTATTTCAATAAGGAGAGATCTCAGGAATGTAAATAAAGATTTATTTGTGACTCAAAATGTGCATGAATTAGTCAATAGTCTTTTTGGTGGTTAGGCTCTGGGCAGCAGACGTCTTTATCCTGGTGGGATAAGCTTGGACCATAGATGTAAAACCCCCCAGAGCCTATAGACACTGATGGGGATAGAGGCCAGTACACAAAATCACATAGGCCTGGTCTCCTTACTGGGTCAGGAAAAACCATCAGGTATGTAGAGAGATATAGACGTCGAAGAATTTAAAAGCAGAAATGAGATTGTGATTGGCTGAGAAAGGAAGACATGGAATTTAGCTATTTGCTTAGAGCAGGAGTGTCAAACTCAATCACACAAGGGGCCAAAATCCTAAATACACCTTAGGCCGAACAGGATAAACATTTATTGAACACCCTAAAACTACATTTTTTTAAACTTTAAAAACTGTAACTTTTAACATAATTATGACCTAAATACATAGCATAACCTGCAATAATGCTAGTGTGAATGCTGTAAGCTGAATTTAGCTGCTGAAGATGCTAGTGCTGATAGCTGAAGATGCTATAATTGATACTTAAAACACTGTTAATAGCTGAAATAACTGAAGCTAACAGCTGAAAACAGCCGAAGCTAAAACCCTTCTAAAATATTAGCGCCAAATTCGTCTAAAAAGCTAAAATAAATAAACAAACTTCCGATAGCCAAAGCAGCTAGCATGTATCTGAAAAAAATGCTAAACTTAAAAAAAAAAAAA
>NC_050518.1:28527477-28532593 GCF_002922805.2 Oryzias melastigma
TAACAATTAGCATATTATAACCAATCCAGAAATGTCAAATTAGAATCTGAAAGGACACAAAGTCAAAAAGTCTGCTCAGATGCTCTTTGCCCTTTACTGTGTGCTGGTTTTTTGTAACAGCTGGCATAAAAAAGAGATAAATGACGCACATGGAGACTGGATTTCACCAGACAGGAGCAGCTCTCCTTGAACTCTTTTGAATATTAACTAATATTTTCTATTGTGATATTCAAACAGGGATGACTAAATCAAAAATAAATGATATTTAAGTGTGGATGTTTGATCTTATTGTGCTACTCATAGATGAATGTATCTTCATGCTGGAGACGATTATTGTCTTTATGAAATGCAGAGACGTGATGAAAGGACAACACTCTGCTCTCACGCTGCTTCCTGCTTTGCTTCCAAACACACATTCACACGCCGATGGAAGAGACGCTCTGTGTATTGACTCAGCCACCTGGAGTCGACCAAGAACTCAGAGCTTTTCCCAAGAACACCTGAGTTGCTGGAAATCAAATGATCAACCTTTAAGCTTAAAGGGTACTGCAGGTTATTCCAGCTCAAACTGAAGCCTTTTCTTTGAAGACCCTCTTCAATCATCTTTTGATCTTTTCTCAAAGCATTCCCAGTGGTCTTTTAATTATGATGATGCTTCTTTTAGACAAAATTTTAAGAACCTGTGACATAGTTTCTGCAGAGTGGTAGGAGCTCATTAGAAATTTACCTCTGGGTTGTGGGTTGAAGCGTTGGCATAGAGCAGAGGGTCTGCAACCCTCCTAGGCTTGTTAACATTAAAAGTGGGGTCAAGACAGTGCGCTGAAGTAGGGTGGTTGATGTCCGACCAGTCTATTTTTCCATGTCACAAAAAACAATCTTTTTTTTTTTTTCTTTAAGACAGCATATTTTTAGTCTTAAAGTCCTTTTCATTGAAAGTGGCCAGTATGTGAGCACCTACAGAGCCATGATGATCAGACAGGGGGGATCAGGGGCGGGGCTGCTCAGCTCAGCTCTGAAAGCCACGCCCCCTAAGAGGAGATTTTGGAAACGGAGGCTTCAGATCAACATAAAAATTGTTATAGTTTGAATAAAGAAATAGTCAGAAATGCAATTTAAAGCTTAATTTTCTTGATACATTTCCTTCATCATCAGAAAACACTCATAAGAACATGTTAAAAATACAATTTTTGGGAGGAGTGGGTCTTTCCCGTTTAAAATATGGTGAATTTTCTGGAGATTTACCATGTCAGATGAGGTGATTGCCACAACTTTACCCACTAAGGGGGTCAAACGATGCCGCCATCCTGCTGACTCCTGCAGAACTTGATGTGCTGTTCGGTGCTCCTGGTTAGCGCTGTGTGTTGTGTGTAGCTGTGTGTGCCCCCTGACTTACAGCCAAATTGCTGCACCTCAGAAGAGTGGATTGTGGCGCCAATAACTTCAATAGCTGGCCTGGGTCCACTGCTCTCTGCCCCCCCCCCTCTTTTTGCAGGCATGCTGGAGCATAATTTAACACTGAACTCTGTACTGTAAACCCAGTCAGTTGCAAAGAATATGCTGTGTGTATAAACACAAGACGTGTTTGTTGAGTGTGCCTTTGGGTTTTACAGTGGACCGGAGAGCTGCTTCTAGCTGTAATAAAACCTTTGATAATCAACCCAAAGCCGCAGAGTTTCTGCGTAAAAGTGCTCTTCTGTGCTGCTGCCTTTTCAGTGTCTCGTTTAGCTTAATCAACTGTTCGACATTAACATAGTTGTTGTCCACAATGGTTTTCTGCTGAGGAATCCTCATGGTTCTTTGTAGTTCGATTTCACCAGAGACTAGATTGTCACTGAAGTTCTCTACAATATATTGATGCAATGAAGCTCAGGACAGGAAACCAAATAAAGGGGTTAATTCATCAGTTCTTTTACTTTGAAATTATGGGGACTAGATATGAACCAAACAAGAAAAGGAACCAGGGCCTGAGGATCATCTGATGCTTTAACAGTTGAGTTAAATGCAGCCTGATGGATCTAAGACAGGGGAGTCAAACTCAATCGCACAGGGGGCTGAAATCCAAAATACAACTTAGGTCGTGGGCTGAACAGGGTAATCATTTGTTTAACACACTAAAAATGAATTTTTAAAACTGTAACTTTTTAACATATTTATGAACTAGATATATAGCATTACCTGCGATAATGCAAGTGTGAATGCTGTAAGCTGAATTTGGTGGCTGAAGCTGCTAGTGCTGATAGATAAGATAAGACAAGATAAAGATACTTTATTTATCCCTGCCAGGGAAATTTGCACGTTGCAGCAGCACTGTGTAAAGACTCATTAATAAAGCAACCAGACAGACAACAACAGTGAATAGTAAAAAAATTAAGGGAGCACCAAACTTTTAACAGCTTTCCAGACAGAGATCCAGTGGGTTTATCTGCGACACAAGGCTGATGAGTTATATAGTCCGATAGAACGAGGCAGGAAAGATCTCCTGTAGCGGTTGGTGTGGCAGCGGAGTTGCCTTAACCTCTTAGAAAAGACACTCCGCTGTTTGTCAAGCGCAGGATGAAGAGGGTGCTGAGGATTATCCATGATGGATACGAGTTTGTTCAAGGTCCTCCTCTCCATCACTGCTTCAAAAGTTTCCATTTTGCATCCAAGTACAGAGCCAGCTTTTCTAATAAGTTTGTTCAGCTTCTTCATGTCACTGGCAGCTATTGGATTGGAACCCTCTCCAGACTGAGGCTCAGGTTGAAGAGGTGCTGGAAAACAGAGGATAGTGTGGTAATGCTAGTGTGAATGCTGCAAGCTGAATTTGGCAGCTGAAGATGCTAGTGCTGATAGCTGATCATGCTGAAATTGACAGCTAAAAATGCTGAAGCTGATTACTGAAAATCCTGAAGCTGATAGGCAGCGAAAATATTAGCTAAATGCCAAATTAGCCTAAAAAACTGAAGAAAAAAAACTTAGGTTAGTCAAAACAGCTGTAACTGAAAAAAATAGCTAAACTTCAAAATATACAAAAAAAAATGAAAAAAAGCCTAAATTAGCCAAAACAGCTAGCATGTAGCTGAAATATTAGCTAAACTCCAAAATACCCTAAAAAAAACTATGTAAATTCTAAAATAGTCCAAAAAGCTAGCAGAATGCCCATTTTTTTTAACTTAAAAAAACTGTAACTTTTTAACATAATTATGAATAGTAAAAAGGCAGAAATATTATTCCAGAATAAATCAACTTAAACCTTAAATGACTAAGAGATGCACCAAGATGTAGTTTATTGTTCAGGGCTTAAGCTGCATTCACACTGAATGGGATTAGCGCTGTTCGGTTTGGGTGTTAAGTCAAATGTGATCACAGGTCCTGCGGCGGTCTGGTGGCTTTTGCATTGCGACATGATGTTTCCAGAGATTAAATACCTGAACATTGGTTGGAAAATTCACATCTCGTCAACCAATCAGAAACTCAACTTTGGCCTGTAACGTGTTGGTTATGTAATCAGTGCGTGGAGTCCAAAACCAACATGGACGATAATCTAATTTTATTGTCCTGATATTTTTCTTAATTGTATAGAGACAAAAATGGAAAGATCTTCTAAATGTATCCCTATTTTTATTTTTTCCCTCCTCAAACTTATGTGGGACAGCAAGTCATCAAACTGGGTCAGAGAAAGATGGAAGTACTGCTGAAAGCGCCATATATATATCAATACATCACGATATACGACAATAAAGTATATTTTCAGTTATTCTCTAAAAAAATACCATGGCTTACTGTTCTCACTATTTTAAGTTACATAGTCACACGTATTTTTTAAACAAATGTGTTTTTAAAGTGCACAACAGTTTCAAGTTTGTGAGAATAAAAATACATTTTTTTACAAAATTCCACTGGAATTACATCAAATGTTGAAGAGTTACCAAAACAATATAAACACTGAAGCTGAAGCTCTGATGTTAAAGCTATTTTTTTTTCCTCAGAGGTTATGTCAGTAAGCGGAACTTCAGTCTCATTTTTGAACAGAAAAAAAGAACTCACTCGTCTTACTTTGAAAACAGGAAGCTTCACTTACACTTTATTTTGAAGATTTGTTCACTTCCGGTGACAGTAGCACAGTTCATCGTTCTGTTTTAGTTCATATTCTATATTTCAGAGCAATCAATATTTTTACTACACTCTACTATATTTATAAAGATGGTGAATCGGCGATTTGGACGTCGCAAATTTTTGTGAGCAGATCATGACAGTCCAAATACTCGGATACATGTTACAGCCCTGTTCCACAGCCTGGTTTCCTTGAGTGATAGAAGGTTTGTTATGTTAGCATCGGCGCAGGAATAGCCTCCTAGTATAATTTACATATTGCTTTCGTCTACTCATTCTTGGACGTCTTGAATCCAAAATTCAACTAACGTGCTTCTTCTTGACCGCCTGCATCGCTGTATCCATCTGTTCCTACTCCGGGGAAACAACTTCAAGCTGTTCCGTCCATCGATCTGCACGCGTCGGCGTTCTGCACAATATTTGGCATAATTGATAAATTTGGTTAGAAGCAATAGAATCGATAGAAGAGAAATGGCACGATAGACACGTTTCTATCGCCCACTTGATACGTATCGTCATATCGCCCAGCACTACGTTAAACAATGACAAAGAGTAAAATGATTTAAATGGTCAAAATCAAATTCTTAGCCCTAATTCAAAATTAGAACTAACATAAAAGAACCATCTAAGCTGAACCACGCCTTCGCCTATCAGAAGCTGGGATAGGCTCCAGCAACCCTGTGATCCCATAAAGGATTAAGCAGGTTTGGATGGATGGATGGATGGATGGATGGATGGATGGATAGACGGACGGACAAACTAACAGAGTGAAGTTTAACATGTAGGTAAGGGTGGTGAAGAACTGAGCTTTAAATGTTTGTAAAAACCTAATGCTGTTCTCTTTTTAGCCCCATCACCTTTCATTAGGAAGACAATTGTGCACAATCATATGCTAAAGAATCTGCATTTTGAAGATATTTTATAATAGATAACACATCAAACCGAAATAAAAATTAAACTGTCCCAGAAAAACGACTTTTTTTACATAAAAAAAAATATTGAGGTAAATTCACAAGATGTTGCA
>NC_050518.1:28532701-28536003 GCF_002922805.2 Oryzias melastigma
CTTAAACTTACCACAACCAGTTGCCTTCACACTTTGAAATCAAACTTGACTCCAGCAGAGACTTCAGATATGATGGGGGAATTTTCTGCACATTCAAACAAAGACCTGCTTTTACTTTATTGTCTGTTTCCTGTAGAGTTGACACATTCGAGAGTGGATAGCATAGACACAGACCAGAAATAACTCTGGTTTTGTGGTCAGAATGGTCTCAGTCTTTCACCAGGTTGCTGCAAAAGCATCAACACACTCTTGTTTGTGATTTCCAATTACCTCTGTGTGAGTATTTCCAGCTCTGAAGGAGTTAGAGGACCTGACCAAACCTGAGATCCCAATAATGGCCTTCATTATTCTAATTTCAAATAATTCTCCAGTATTTTGGGCTGAATGACTACCAATAAACACCTAAATTATGGACCATCCACCCACAGGGTGCAGCTAACCACAAATCTGCTTTTGGTGCTTTGGGTGTGCTTAAGAAACGCTCAGCTGAAAACACTGTTGAAGTTTCACTCTTCTGCAGCCGAGGGGCCAGAAAAGAGGTTTGGAGTGTGGGTTTGAAGAGGGAGGAAGTGAATGATTCATCCCTGATCCTCTGCTCCGCCGACTGTTTGCAGTGACACCTCACTTAGCATTCTCCTTATTAGGTTAACAGTTGGATTTGCTGCAAAAGCTGCGTGCCATGAGAAATATTTAACACTGCTGGGTTCGCCGGAGCTCTGACAAACAATCATATGTGTTCTTACATAAGCAAGAGGAAGAAAATCATTATCTAATATTATCTTATTCAATTCTCTAAGTTACCCATAAAGCTGTGAGTGACCTTCTGGATAGAAAACAGACTGAAATGATCATCTGACTCATAAATAGGGTGGCTTTCTACAATTTTACAGACTTAATTATATATGAAGCTGTTTTTGTTACATCAGTGTCCCTAAAAAATCATTTTTTTTAGTCAAATAACCATAGATGACATTCATTACAGGGTAAAGTAAAGCAGACTTGGCCTAATCTTGATTTTTACCATCTTATATTGATTCCTTGTCCTATCATGCACTCGTACAGAGGTTGACCTTTATGGGTGCTGTAGATTTTTGGGCATGTCTTTGGGTTGTCTGGCTCTGGTGTGTCCCTCAATTCCCTTGAGGCTCAAACAGCTTCCTCAAGGGACACTGTGAAAATGAATCTGGGAGAGTCAAATTATCACCTTAATTGCAATTATTATCGATAAATTAGACTGTTTTTCTCTTTTTTATGCCTTAAACTTCCACTCCAACAATTTTTTTAATCACTCCCAGTGATCTTCAAATCATGATTATGCCAAAATCTAAAAGCCTGATTTATGTTTAAAGACATACGTTTTGCAGTTGATTTGAAATATGAGAAACACAATTCTGGGTTGTGGGCGGGACTGTTTACGTGGACGTTAGGTCCACTAATTTCCCATCAGCACTTTGTCTACACTTTGTCCCGTTGACTTATAGCGTCTCTCAAACCTAAGCTAACATTAGCTTAGCAAAAAAACAGTGAGTAATCTTGGAGCAATGCAGCCGTACAGTTAAGAGCCAGACACCAGCTCAGACGAGGAAAATTAAGTCACTAATAGATCTATTAGTCAGAATTGGAGTGGAAAAGGTCAACTTTAGTCCACCCCCTTCAGCTGCTGCATCATTAGTTTGAGCATTTTTCAAGCATCTGGTTTTCGTCTGTTCCTGATTCAAAGTGAATTGAATAAAGAAATGCTCTGAAAAACAGTTTTAATTGTAAATTACTTTATATGAGTAAAATGCTACAAGAACATGTTCCTTTTGTAGAATGCATTAAAACAGAAAAATAAAAGAAGCTAACATTTTCTCAACATGTGAAATTATTTTTGATAAAGGGCCATGATTTATTTTCAAAATAAAAGACTCCTTGATCATCCCAGTGCAGCTCTGCACAGCATATTATGTGCTTTAATCTAATACCAAATTTTTGCTTAGTATTTGAAATCTTCTGGAAGAAGCAAACCACAAACAAGACGTCTTCAAGTCAGCAGGGATGTAAAAACCTTTACATAGTTTATCTTCAAGGTGCACCTCAGCCACAAAATTATAAACTCAGCTAATATAAATTAAATAAATGCTGCTTACTTGAAAAAAATGCTATTATTTTATTTTTATTTAGCCTGAGAAACTATTAAAAAAATGCTATAAAAAAACAGAACAGACAAGTTTAAAAATGATGACAAATATGAATTATTAAGCCAAATTGGACTAATTTGGACTAAACTGAATTAAAAAAAGTTATTGAAATTCAGGGAAATAATTCATTTTCTATTAGAAAAGCTGCAATGTTATGATAAACTAAAAGCTCTTGAAAAGAATGCAATCGTTTACCAGGTTTTGTTCCTTTACACAAAAACAAAAAACGGATTATTAGAGGACAGTACATTCACGCAGAACCGTGACGAACTGTGACGTTCAAACCGTCGACAGATTGATCAAGACTGTTCTTCCTGAAATGCAACTGCTGGGAAAACCTGCAACTTGACTTTCAAACAGACCTCACTTTGACACTTGAAACAGGACTGCTCATTTTATCTGATGGGATCTGATGTCTTCTGCGAGGACGGAGCCCAAACCACAAAACTCTCAACACGCAGGGCCCCAAGGATCCCTTTCTGACATTCTCATTCCAGGCACTCCAGCGCTGTTCAGGTCCAACACACACTTGGGACACACACGGCTCTCTCCAACCAAAACAGTGTGTCACAAAAGAACTGACGCCTTATTTTGAAGTATGCTGCTTACCCATGAAGAGAATCTTCTATGCAAATGTCACCAATCAATGATGAAAAATAAAATTAAATTTAATGTAAAAAGACACAAAAATTTGTTTTTTCTCTTTATCTGAGTCTGGATCCGAGAACACAGCACAGAACTGATGAAAACACCCTGGATCGTCAAAACTCCATAAAAACGACTTTAGATGACCCCAATTGCATCTCTCAAACTCTGGAATGCTCTCACCTTCTCTGAGGTCTGCTGAACCCCTCAGTGAGTTTAAAGGGTTAGTAATGGGCTGGGACAAAGCTAAAATAAGTATCCAGATATAATCCATATGTTCTAATGTATCAAAAATAACAAATAATTACCGTTGACAAACGCAGGTTTTGTAAAATTTGACAAAATCAACGACAAATCACACTCGCATTTCGCCCTGCTTCAGAAACGGATCGATTCAGGTCACGTGACGCGTTGACGTCATGTGAGTGAGACAGCGCCAGCAGCAGAATGCAGGCGGACCCAGGGTGTCTGCAGATA
>NC_050518.1:28536578-28547486 GCF_002922805.2 Oryzias melastigma
TGTGGACCTGGAAATATCGCCGCTATCGCTAGCTCCGACACGCTAAGGAGAAGCCATCTTGCTATATTGACCCATCTGACGTCACACACACCACGTGACCAAAACGGAGCTTTTCACCCGGAAGAGACAGGTTTGCCAAATTTGGCCTCAAAAATGCCGTTTTATTTCAATATTACTTGCTCAAAACACGGCAAAACATTTGGAAATGGTAAATATAAGGCGAAATACAGTTAACACTGAAAATGACCCACAACCCCATTACTAACCCTTTAAGTCCCTTTAAAACTCTTCTTACTCTGGCTTTTAACTCCAGGGAGCAGAGCTAGTGGGCCTACTGTTAGCTTTTGTTGTTTTATTGCTTGTATTAGTTTATTGGTATTGTTTCTTTTGATTGCATTTTATTGTTTAGTGGTTTTACTTTTATTTGAATTGTGTTCAGCACTTTGGTTGTGCTCACTTTTAGAAGTGGTATACAAATAAATAGAATGATTTCAATTAATTGATGGTTCAGAAAATTAAGTTTTATTTGCTGTTTTTGACGATCCACTTTTATAATTTTTACAAGGAATAGGAACTTTCTTACAAGTTTTGGATTAGACTAAGTTTTATGTCATTCTATTGTAAAAAAAAAAATAAGAACCTAAGTTTGAAAACTCAATCTCCGGGTTAAAAAAAATCCTGTCTAAACCAGTACCAGAGATGGGCTATAAACCTTCTAAATGTGTCCAAAACCTGAAAATCAAGAGTTATTATCCTCCGCATTCTTCAAAATATCTTCCTCTGCTGTTCCAGTCTGGCAGTCTTTTTCCCGGACAAGCCCCCAGTACAGCAGACTAAGGAATCACTGAAAAAAGTGAAACTTTTGATCACTCTGTACTTTGTTACATTTAAAATGATTGGTTTTCATCAAATTAAAATTTTGAGTGGATGGTTTACTTAACTTAAAGTTAATTTGATGAAAACTATTATTTTTGAATGTAGAAAATTAAAGATTTTTATTAATTGATCAAATGTTTCACCACGATAGAAGTGAAAGCCAACAGAGAAAAGGAAAATGGCAGCAGGAGACAGATTCTGGTGACAGATAGAAGCTGAGCTCACATATTAGGATTGTAATAAGGAGCTACAACAGCTTGGAAAAGCATTTGTAGCTTACTGAGACATTGTCTTGGGGTCATCAGTCTACTGGACACCGTGGTGCTCAACAGACTTCAGAATGAGCCTCAAAGTGATGCCAACATGAAGGTATGCTTTTTATTGCTTTTGTGATCAAAATATTTATTTTAAGGAAAGAAAAAAATACATTAAAAAAGAGACTCAATAGCCATCCAATCCATTGATTTCTGCCTCCATACGTTCAGGTTCAGTGGACAAACAAAGAGACCGGAACCTTCTCTGCAGTCTGGTAAACTGTCGAGGGTGTATCCTGTCTTCATTTAATCCTGTCGTAATAAAGTATTACGTTGGGTCTGTCCACTTGGTCATCCTCCTGCCAACCTGAAAGAACTGACTGTATGCCATAGAGTAAAGTTATTTTTTTTAAAACACTAGTCAATAAAAAAATTATTTCTTCTGAAAACAGCCTCTAGTGGTCATTTGAGGAATTGCATCGTTTGTTTCTCCCAGTTTGGCTTTAAAGGGCCTATATATGATTAACTATACATGATATTATTTTGTATATGATCATAAAATACCATTGGCAGACTAAAGAATGAATTATTTATGAAATATGAGTTATTTTCATGGGTTTTTTTTCCTATTCAGAAGTAAGACACCTTGATCTTTGAGGCCCCGCCTGTTCATGACGCCATTCTAGAGCCGGTCTCAAGTCGGTATCATGTCTGCGCTTCGCCCACAAAAACAAAAATTAGAACTTTTTTATATTTACCTTCAGGAACATTTTGTAACATTAGATCATGAGAATCTGCTCGTTTTTGTGGGTTAGGAGAGGCTGTTGCTGACAGTGCAGGTTTTTAGAGGAATACTCAGAAATAAAAATATCGCTTTATCGTTTATAGTGAGGAATGCACATCATAAAGCATTTAAAAGCTTAAAAAGTTGATTTAAATGATGCTATCTGTCTTGGGTTTACCATGATGACTCAACTGTCTAACCTTTTATGTTTAGATATGTACACAGAGTTCCTCACACTACCTGGAAGAGTAAACTATTCCAAAATGAATGCTTTAACACACCAAAGACGCATCTTGAGAATCAAGTTTCCACAACACTTTTGGATAAATGTTCTGTGGACTAACTAGACTAAAGTAGGACTGAACGAACAGCATATTTGTGACTGAACTTCATGGTGGCGGTGATTAAAGCAAAACTCAACACTATTTGATAACCTCAGAGGTCATCAAAGGTCTGTGCAAGGTCAGGACTTACACCTAATCAAGATGCAGTTTAATACAATTTTATTAACACAAGACTCTAAGAGAGGGACATGAATGTCCTCAGCAATATACAGTCTGACAGTTGTGATGATTTGAGGGGTGATTATTTTTTCTTTTTTTACCAAAACCAAGTCTAGACTCTTTCATTGTGCTATCAGCCGCCTGGTCACATACAGTCTAACAACACAATATTTCCCGAGGACAAATTCTACAGACAAAACACAGCGGTGGACACACATCTGCCATGTAGAAGAGGAAAATGCTGTTTGCAGCAACAGCACGAGTTGTGATCTTTCCAGGAATTCAGATGATTTACGGGTGAAAAAGTCTTCCACGTGTTGTTTGAGTCCCAGATGATTCATAACTTTTTGCAACTTTTGCAAAAAATGAGGATTTAAAATCCACAGTTGTTTTTCATTTTCACCCTGCAGAGGAATAGAGTGGAAAGGAACCCCCAGCCCTTCAAGAGGGTTCGGGGGAAGAAAGCTAAACTTGTCAGCTGGGCTGTAATACCTGCCCATCACCTCCAAATATGCTATTTGGAGGCATTATTTTGACATGGAAGGGGTCAACTCAGTGGATTAATAAAAAGATCAAAGCACAAAGTTTTTGACTTTTGCAAACTTTCTACATAATATCTATAAATAATGAATAACTGGAAGCACGTTTCATCAGGAGAGGTCTTTCTAAAGCCTTAGAAGTGTTTTGAAGTCCTCACATGTGATTGGATAACTGACAGAACCTGCTTCCTGGGCATGCATAGGCTTCCCCATCATTACTAACGTGTCAAACCGATAAAGGTTTTGGAACAGTTCCATCAGTTTTTCAAAGCTGCTGCTACGATCAAAAGAGCGTCCATTCAAGGCGGCGTGGGAGTGACGCTCAACAACTATAAGTGGAGAATTTTGTTTTTTCAAACAACTTTATTGAGATGATCTTTCATCAGACTACATCACCTCAGGGATTAAACCACCGGTCGTACTTGCAGAGTGAGTTTTACCTGACAGTTTGAGTTTTACCTCTTCAGATGAAAACATGTTTGTTTCAAGGTGTCCTCCTCCATGTTTCTGCTTGAGCTCAGTTTTATGTTCATAATTAATACAGCAGAATATGTTCTTGAGTACCAGGATTGATATGTTTTATATTTTTAATTAGTATTGTCAAATCCAATTTATTGTACAGCAAAGGGAATAAAATCTCAATAATTACAATTTTTTACCTTCAAAAACTTGAAAAATTTGTAACACTCATCTATTATGGGTTTATATGTTTCTGAGAGATCTACAGAGGCTCTGAGAAGCATGTCGCCATGTCTGGGTTCACCAGATCCTTCAGTCCCTCCCGTGCGGTGTACTTCACTCCTGCAGTGGGAGCTGGAGCTGGATGACAGCCATTTTAAACGTTACTTCCGTCTGTCTGTCAGCCAGTTTGAGCGTTCACCCGAGAGGAGGGAAATAAAAATAAAACTGGACGATCTTTTTATTATTGTCTATATGAAAATAAGAAAAACACCTTAATCCATGAAGCTGGAGTGATTGTGCCTGCTACGAGGGCACCCTGCTGCAGCTCTCTGTCTTAGCAAGCTCCGCTACCCAGAGGTCAACAGCCTGGGCGGTGGTGCTTGCTAGTTCACTATGCAGTCCACCGGGCGGCTGGCTAGTGTAGCAAGAGCAATTGCTCCATTTCCATGGGCTCTGCGACAGGCTGGCGACCTGTCCAGAGTGTATCAGATCTTCACCCAACAGTAATCAGGACAATCTCCAACAACCCCGCGAAAATGGTCTTTCCATTTCCAAAACTGCAGACGCAGCGCAAGCAGGACAAAAATCCACGTATCGAGCGGCCATATTGAATCTTTATTTCTACACTATGACCGAGTCACTGAAAACATCACGTTACCAAAGCTGAGTCCCTGTTACACCCCAGTCTAGGGGCTTGTAAAGGATGTAACATAAAGGTAGAAAAAGAGAAATAAAATTTACCAACAACTCAAAAACTCTCAGAAACAAACCCAGGCAGAAAATAAGATGGGAATCTATTTACAGAAAAAAACAAAATACAAGGACCAAAGCCTTTAAAAATAGCCAAACAAATGAATGCTCTGCTGCAGCTCGGAGCGGGGGGGCTCCAACAGATGATGTGGCACTATTTGAATGCTGCTGCTAGAGGCCCTCATCCAATCGGGAGCGCTGAACAATTTGGGCACCAATCTGCAAACAGGAAGTGAAAAAAACAATGAAAGACAAAGAAACTTCCACTGCAGTAGAAAACCAAAGAAAATAGAAACAGAAAACAGTCCAAATGCACAAATCAACAATACATAGCCGTAACAGTCCCTGATTGGTTGATGTGCTGCGCCTGACACCAAAATCTCGTTGCAAGACCTCAGATCACATCTGTGCATTGAGTTAACATTCAAACTTGACATCTCTGGAGCGCAAATCGCGTCCGGTGTGATTGCAGCATCGCACCTTACCAACCAGTAGAGTGCGTGTACTGTACAACAGCATGACCCGCGCGTCACAAGTCTGTGCAACTGCCATTGGCCAAACAAATACTTGATAATACACTAACACATGCACTGATGCACAATGATGGAGTTCCATTTTCATAATGTTCCATGAGATGACCCAGAGCTCACGACCAAAGGTGAATACCTGAGCAAAAATCAACCAGAAAATTGAGAGCTTGGCTTTCTCTTGGACGTTGGACAATGGACGCTGCTCCAATCCGCCCGTCAATCTCACGCTCTGATGTTCCCTCACTGGTGATGAAGACCCCATCCATAGTCTTAAATGTAAATATAAGTAGATAGACTTTGATACAAAAAAGAATAATCCAAGTCTAAAGACTGTTGGTACTTAATTTGAGAAATTTGATCGTTTTGATCCAGATTGTTATGATATAATAATGGTTATTGTTGTGGATGAGTAAAAGACTTTGAAAGATAGTAATAATATCAAATACATTTGAATAAGCCACCAACAATAATTTATCGTATTAATTCATGAATGTTAAAGGGTGGGATTATGTCTGTTTTTTTTTTCCTCCAAGTCCCTTTTCAAGCTATTGATGTTTAAAAAATGTACATACATTCGCTTCATTGATTTTCATTGTTTTTGTGTATGAGAAACTGAAAACTCAGCAGATGTGTTTACTCCCAAATCCCTCTGCCAGCTGCTGCTGCGTGGACGTGATTGAAAACCTATCACACGTCTCTCCATCTGCACAACAGCAGACGCAGCACAAGCAAACAGCCTTTTTTTTCCTTCCACCCCTTGCTGTGAATTCCTTACATTCACGAGACCTGAGGGCAACTCCGAACCAAGCCCTCTGCGAGTCTGGCTGGTCTGTTTTACGGCCCTCTCCTGTGGCTCATAGAGCTGCGTGCGTGTGTGCCTATAATTCATGGCTCCTTTTCTTTAAGGGCTGTGGGAGTAAGTGTAAACATGTATAATGTCGCTGCAGAGCTCGGACTCAGCCATAAGTAACGTGTGACATAAGGTGTCGGGTTTGAGTCTGGGATGAATGTTCAGCTCGTTACACGGCTTCCGTGAGCAGGGGTATGTGTGGCGTGTGCACGCTGACGCCTGATTATAGAAGTCATATGAGAGGTCACACGGGGCGCTTCCAAGCTTTTGATGCAGCAGTGAGTGGTTTTGTGAAACTTTTAAATGCTTTAGAGTCCCTTTTACTGAGTTCTTTTACTCGAAAGTCCCGACCAGGACAGTAGAACAAACTTTAACAGCTCAAATGACTACATGAGGGAACTTCAAAAACAATCCCTCTGTTACAGCTACATGAGCCAGTCCTCCCCATCCCCTCACAACCCACCGCCGCTGTGAGCCACTGTTGAAGTCACAGCCGGAAATCAGAACAGGTGGACTTCAATGTGGTTTCAATTCTAATAAAAGGATAATGGGGTCAGAGACATTTAAATCAGAGAGCTAGTCCATAACAACCACTATTGTATCGTAAGTTTGGTCCTTCCAGATATAAATAGTGACTAATGTGTATTATAATTGTATAATATGTGCACAGAAGTTCATTTTGCCATTTAATCTAGCAACTAATGTTTACCTTTTATGCCTCCAAGAATGCAACAAATTAATAGTTCAAGCTCAAATTTACTGGAAGTTCAGACTGAAGTGGCCTTTTCTCCATTTCCATGGCAGCCATTGGGATTAGAAAGCAGCACTGGGTCATGAAAACAAAGGTCCACTGAGCTCCAGTGGGAGATGAAACTGCACAGACTGTGGAACTAATGCAATCAGAACAATGCTGAATGCAACTCAAGCTGCTTCGGATAATCAGAGGAGGATTCCCCTTTTCACCAGTTTTTGACACAGTTCCCAAGAGGCACTTCCTGTCATCATGAAGACTGCTTTTGGGTAGGGATGTCCCGATCCGGTTGTTTTGGGTCTGATCCGATTCAGAGTCATTCGATTTTGTGTATCTGGCGATACCAAGTCCCGATACGATACTTTTGTAACACATTTAAAACATGAACAAATTGCATAAACAGATTTGTGTTTTCCCTTGTTTATATTTTATTAACCTTCTTTTATCATTAAAACTTAATTAAAACACTTCTGTGAATTAGCTTTAATAAACAAGTAAAAATACAGCAAATATAAACGAGGAAAAAAATACAATTTTCTTGCTATCTTTGTTACTGAGATGTACTTTTCTACATCTACTACATTTTTGTTACACTTGAGGTCCTTCAGATCACTTTCAGACTTAAGTGTCATTTCTAAGAATGCAGATTTAAACTCTAAATATTAACGTGAACAGTAATTATGAAACTCCCACTCCGATCATCTTTGATTTGCTTTGAAATCGTACTCAGTGGTCCTTTAATAATGATTGTCATTTTTAGAGTTGCAGTAGTTTATTAGAAATTTACAGTGGGCGGGACTATTGGCATGGAGCTATTATCCCTTTGTTTACACTCCCTTCAGCTAGCTTACAACAACAGCCTCACAAACCCGGGTTGACAAAAGCGGTGTAACAAAAATGGTGAGCAATATCGGAGTTATCCTGTCATACAGTTAAGATCCAGATTCAAGCTCAGATGAGGAAAACAAAGACGTTCATGGATCTATTTGTCCACAAGTGTGTGCATTAGAATGGAGCGGAGGAGAGAGATTGATTCTTGATTATGTGTAACAAATGGCATGTTTTTGTCCGCTTCTGATTCAGGAATATCTCTGAAATAATGTCATTTTTTTAAACATGTCCTCCATCACATGAGAAAAATGTTAAAATGTAAAAAAAAAAAGACAATTTTCTTTGGAGTGGTTCTTTAAAGTCCACCCATGGCTTTTTTTTATTTTAAAGAATGTTCTCAGTAGTGTTTTATTATTATTACAATGTTTTTAACAAAATCCCACAACCTAAATGTCTCAAAAAGCAATTTTTCATGTTGATCTGAAGCCTCTGTTTCCAAAATCTCTTCTGAGGGGGCGTGGCTTTTGCGGTGGAACTACTCACCTGTTCCACCACTGTCTGAGTATGATAACTCTGTGTCTCGCTAGCAGAAATCTTCACCACTCCCACATGTCCAACAATACGGGTAATGTATGGATCCGGATGTCAGCTGGACGAGGAAGTGAAGATCTTCATGGACAGAACTTCCTCCAAAATCCAGATTCTTTCTCCTTCCAGTTCACCAAAGACTCTTTTAGCTAATTCTCCAATGTTTATTGACTGTGATCAATACATTCAATCATTGGTTTCTCAGAGTTCTTGATAAAATAATCAAAGCTAACATCAAAATGCTCTTTCATTGATTTACAATCCTTTCCAACTGCGGTCAAATGAGCCGCCGTTCACATTTCCGTGGTCACATCAAGAAGCTCCGTGGAGTCTGGTGGAGATTTTCCAGCGTTCTCAGTCCTGCTACCGTAAGTATTGGATGAAACTCACACCAAAAATCCAGTGATGCTGATTTGACCACAGAAATGTGAACGGCGGCTCATTTGACTGCAGTCAATGTGAAGATACCATCTTCTCTTCTCCAGAACCTGAACTAGACACTAGGAACAGATGAGGGTTTAGTGCATGTGCAGCAGAGCTGTTGATGGAAAGAAGATCATTCATTCAAACAGAGTCTGTCCAAGACAGTTTGATTGATTTAAAAGGAGAAATACTCAGAAATGAACAAACAAAATGATTTCTGATTACATTTGTTCTCTGTCATAAGAAAAATGACACACAGACATGTAAAAAACTCTAAAAACAGGATTTTCATCAGAGGGAGTATAAAGATTTATCATATCAACCTATTTTTGACTGATGAAAGGAAAAAGAATTGTGTCTTCGTGGTTTTAATCAATAAACTGTTGAATTCCAAATGGGCTTTGTTTCTTTAGGTTTCAGTCATCCAATAGTTTTAATGACAATTGCTAAGGAGCCAAATCTGCTGGTTTGCCCTCCTGCCTCATGAAGGTCTATCCTTTGCCAGTTTTGCGTTGAATCAACACAACAAACAAGAAGATGGAGGTCATTTGCTGTTTCACTTTGTTCTGGTAGCCTTGGAGATCCACTTTGGTTTGACCTGAAAGGATTCAGGGTAGATTGAGCCAGAAAGAGAACAACTGAGCCAGTCTTCTTCAGCCAAAGCTGGACTTTTGGAGGAGATGAAAGAGGAATAGAAGCCTAATGGCATCCATGTTGTTCCATCCGTCTAAACTGCTGCATCAGACAAAGGAGGTACTGTGAAGTCATGCACTCTCAAACAAATATAATGACATAAAAACATGTGATTCAAATGTATTCCTAATTATTCCTTGATGTTTTTTATAACTACGATCCTTTTCTCTGCCTTTGAGCGGTTTGAACGGTTTGTAGAGCGTTCGCTTCAGATTTATCTCATCTTACCAAACGTGGGTCAACAGCAGAATAAACAGTTTTTGATTGGCAGAAAAGATTTGCCAAATCTTTTATGTGCAAAACCAAGAGACAAATGGGGCACAATTAAAAAAATGATACAGAGTTTTTTTTTTGAGAAGTTCATCTTCTTGTAGTCTGAGTTGATTTTCTTTTCTTGAACAGTTCAAGATGGTAGAAAGTCTCCTCTGGAAGTGCCAGTAACACCTTGTGCAACCCAACACAAGCAATTATTCTGTGTAAGCCCCCCCCCGCGCACACACACGTGCACAGATTTACTCTGCAGCAGACTCAATGAGGGCGACTGGCTGCAGTCCAGTGAACCTCGTGGTCTCCAGGTCCTTCCATCAGGGGATGTGACTCATTAGACAAACAACAGATTGCTTAACAGATACGAGTGTGGTAATCTCTCTGAAATCCAACATCTGTGCGTCCCCAGATTATGCTTTCAATGCAGAAAGAGTTTGAAATCACCAACAAACGTTGACCTGAGATGCTCATCTGTGGCACAACTGTCGTCTTTGTGTTTCTGCTTTGATCTTTCTCACTCGGCGTATATTATTTCATAATAAATTTGTTTTGACTTCATTATTTATTTATCTATTTCAGGTCCCAAAAGACGCAGCTGATCGTCCTTCAGAAACAAAAAAACAGAAACGAGTGTAAATCCGCTGCATCAGCTGGACTCGGTAAAGGAGGATTGTACTTTAATTTAAGCTGTTAACTCTGCGGTTCCATCACTCCCGGTTGTGTCTCAACACGTCTTTGACAGAAAGGATTACCTCCTTTGAAATGGTACTTAGCTGCCTTGTCATTCATTTCAGTCATAGAGACCCCACTTAGTGAAACTGCTGGTTTGGCAAAACCTTCACCTGTTTTTTAGAGACTTAAGTTCACTTCCTGTCTGATGAAGGGTGTCAATTAAAGTTTGTTTTCTTTGACTGCAGGCAGCAGCTGGAGCAGGTTTCACCCACAGCAGGTGAGTCTCTACGCTGAAGCTTTAATGACATTAAAATGAGCCGGTGTGAAAAATTAACCTCAAAAATCTGTCGTGTTAAGTGGTATATTGTTAAGACAGACGTCTGTTTAAAAAAAACAAAAACATAAATGGAAATGTCTATGAAACAGAAGTGTATCATGTATTACTGAGAACTTTTTCAATGTGTCATTGAAAGAATAAATCTTAATCTACAGTCATTTGTGTTTTCAGGACTGCAAGAACTTCAGAAAGTCTTTTCTGAAGCACGTGATGACTTAAAATACACACACAGACCCACACACACTCACAAAGCTGTGTCAACAAAAAAGGCTCAAAGACATACAACTGGAAATCACAATTTGCTAAACAAATATACTTAAAACCTGCTTTCCTTAAAGCTCGTATTTTTTTCCTCCAAGAGGTCCATCTGAGAGCTACACAACTGCACAATCCTTTGAGATCTGAGAGATTGTGTTTTTTTATTTTGATACAAGCAAATCAAAACTAAATCAAGAAATATTTTAACCTGCTCTACAGAAAAATAAAATAAATAACTGTTCATATTGTTTACCCCCAAAAAATCTGCTTTTATGAAAGGTAGAACCTGTTCAAACCTGTCTGGTCCTGAGTGGAAAAAGT
>NC_050518.1:28547495-28547808 GCF_002922805.2 Oryzias melastigma
TGTGTCAACAAAAAAGGCTCAAAGACATACAACTGGAAATCACAATTTGCTAAACAAATATACTTAAAACCTGCTTTCCTTAAAGCTCATATTTTTTTCCTCCAAGAGGTCCATCTGAGAGCTGCACAACTGCACAATCCTTTGAGATCTGAGAGATTGTGTTTTTTTGTTTTGATACAAGCAAATCAAAACTAAATCAAGAAATATTTGAACCTGCTCTAAAAAAAAATAAAATAAATAACTGTTCATATTGTTTACCCAAAAAATCTGCTTTTATGAAAGGTAGAACCTGTTCAAACCTGTCTGGTCCTGA
>NC_050518.1:28547814-28562295 GCF_002922805.2 Oryzias melastigma
TAACCTCATAACTGGTTGTGCCACCACCGGCAAGAATACCAACAGTGACATGTTAGTGATACCTGTCAGTGACTGTTTTCTGTCCTGTTATAAAGATCTGTCTGTGTTCGGACTCACCAGTGTTTCTTTGTTGTTTTTGAATTAACAGCTGTCATGAAACAACATCTCAGCCATTTTCTCATCATTTCTCTTGGGGCCACTGAAGACAGAGTCTGGCTGAGGCCGGGTCCTATGGGGTTCCATGGGTTATTTTTGCATCCACTGTCTATATCTTTGGTCCATTGTCTATGTCTACTGAACAAGTTTATTGAACATTTTCATGTCTACGTACTACTAAACAATATCTTCTGCATGTCCTGTGAAACGACAGGAACTAACGATGCTAGCAACTGTTGCTAAGGACTTTTCTGACGAGCAGATCCAACGACAAATGTAAAGTTTTCAACATAAAGCTGAAACATCACAAAGTTTTCATCAAAGAAGTGTGGTCATGCAGAAGATATTGCATAGTAGCCATTGAACTCTCATATTAAAATCTTAATTTGGGGGCCATAAAACAAAACCCACATTTGTCCGGTCTTCCTTCAAGTGTGCAACATTTGGATGATTTCTTTCTGAGGCAAATATGTCCTTTACAGAGGACTTTACTAAACCTGGATATCCTCCAACTACTGTTGAATTGACTCCTTCTGGTACCCACAGAAGACTTTTGGGGCTTTTAAATAGCCTACCACATATTAAGGTGTGGGGGTCTGGGAATTGTAGTTTTTGTGGAATTAAAAAATATTTGACTGGACAACATTTTTTCTGGTTGTTAGTAGGAAATATCTGCTGCGGAAAGGCTTTTGAACTCAGGATCATGAACATTTCCTTCAGGTTTTGATTTTAAAAAGGAGAATTTAAAGTTCCAATAAGTCCTGAAACTGCAAAGCAACCACACATCATCACACTACCACCACCCTGTTTTCATTTTTTTATATATTTTTCTTCATGATTGTCAAAACAGCACAAACTGGACAGTTTTTCCCAATATTTCCAGGGAAAAATGGCTTTCAGTGGGATTCTCTGAAGCCATAAAAATCTTCTTCTGACATCTTTTAGTTTCTTCGTTCTTTCCGAGCATGTACTGAAATCTTGATTCAACATGTCTGACAGTAATCAAGCAGCGGTAAGGCAGGTATTGAATGGTCTGTCATGGTTCAGTTCCTCCATGATTTTTGGTGAATGGAGTGATTATGGCAGCTTTTTGTCCATTACTTAATAAATATCAACTTTAAACTGTTTGTGTAAACTTTAGTCCCTTTAGCACATAAGACTCTTTGTCTTTGTTCACAACAGAAGGTAAAGTGAAGGACATAAAAGTCAGTGCAGAACCTGCAGTGATGCCGACTTTGCAGCCTCTCAATGTGTAGAAAGGAGACTTCAGTGGGAACACGAAGATCTGAATTTCAATCCATGTTCCCATAAACTCGTGTGGACAAGATCACAGATAGCAGCCGCTTATAAGAGCCTCCTTTAAAGGGATTTTTTCCATAGATATTGGGTCTAAAACTCAATGCTTCTCCCTCACATCAACACAAGCCCGTTGAAGTGGTTTGGACATCTGGCAAGAACGCCATCCTTTTTGGTGAGGTTTAAAGGGCTTAATCAATCAGGAGGAAGCTCTGGTGGCAGATCCAGGAAACATTGAGCAGAAACAGCTCAAAATCCTCCTGGAGGAGATGGAAGAGGTGGGCCAAGGAGATCTAGACTTGCTTTCACTCACAATCATAGACCTTATAGTGGATGTAAATGAGAGGACAAAATGATGTTAGTTTGACTGTTTAACACCAGAGGTGTCACTGGCAGCCACAGCTTCAACCATTTATAAAATTAACATGATTCCAACGGGTTCTTACATGGAGAAAAGCAGATTTACAATACTTTAAGTTATCAAAATATAAATTTAATCGATGCAACAGGAGGTGTAGATCTTTTGTTCAAACCTCTAAAATGGTATTTGAGCTTCTGCTGACTTAAGTTTGAGCTTCAACTGGAAATGCTTCTTTGTTTTACCTGCATGTCTATTTTCAGATGCATCCATGAGTTTTGACTGTGATCCTTTTGTGCATCAACCTTTGTGTCCAACCACCTTGATGACACATTGATTGCGCTGGCTTGGAGCCCAGAGTGTGCGGATGGTAAACCTGGCAAGCGCGCTTCATGCCACAGCGTCTCTGGCCAGTCACAAAACAGGAGAACAACAAGGCCGGAGGCAGCTATAAACCTGTCAGGTATTAGGATCCCCGACTTCACAATGTCCATCCGCACACTGAGGTAACTGTTTGGTATTCTGAAATGAGGATGACCTGTTGGACTGCAGCTCTCTTCTTGTACCATAACATAAATTGGCGTAAAACAACAACATTACAATTTATAAACTTCATGCACAAAACTCTGTAGAAAACCAACAGTTAATTAGACTAGCAAAAATACATAAATAGATAGACATAGTACACAGTGTTGAGGGGCCATATTCCTGATATCTACATTTTTAGCAATACCATACTCCATAACAGACAAGTCTTAGCAAATCACATTTTCTTTGTATCTTACTGATATGTACAAATAATTTTTATATTTCACAAATACATAATATTTCCAGTTTACCTCAAGCTATGATCACAAATAAACTGCACTGTGTGATGGAGAGACATCCGCAGTCATGAATCCAGACGGCGGCAGTCAGACGGCGATGACGTCATCATGAAATCGTCCGACAGCTGGGCGGTGGGAGCCATGCCGGCCAGTAGCAACTCTGATTGGATGATGTGTGAATTTCTCTGGAGAGCGGCTGTCCATATCAAGTTCCACCAGCAGCCAGCCACCCGAGGGTATATAAAAAGCGCGGCATTCTACACCTCAGATTTTAAGCACACATTATAATCTTGTCAATTAACAAATTGACACATTCTTAGAGGACATGCCTCCCAAGAAAGCACAATGTCCTTTCTTCTTTGTGTTCTTCTCAGCTTTATTTGTCAATACGCAGGTCTGGGAGTCACTGTGGCGCTGTCAACACCACGATGAGCTTTGTGCAGTGTTAATGCCCTTTCCCCATTTGGGCCCAGAATTGGTAGATTGACGTCTGGTCATCGCCGGGCCCCCGGCCCATGTCAACAGCCCTCGCTGAGTGCCCGCACTGCCATCGTCTAATTTCTAACAATCAGTCGGTGGCAGTGGGACAGCAGCACGGGGGTGGCTGGAATATGGCAGTCTGAAACCGGTTAATCATCAGACAATTATGGACACCTTGAAGACCCTCCCACCACTCAATTATCATGCTGCTGCCTTCCTGCCACCCGCCTGTCTCCAGACGGCCACTGTACAACCTCCAAATGAGCTCTGACTGATGTTAAAACATCTTTTAATTTGAACTTTTTCTTAAACCTTTGGCATTTTTGTCAGGAGTTGGTAGTGGAGGACCCAAACACAATAAGAGACCAGACTTATAGAAACTGAACATTTAATAAATTAACCAAAACAAGACAAAAACCATGGCGAAACATGAAGCGTAGCAGAACGGACCGGATGACCTGACCATGAGTAACTGAGAACCAGACAATTAAGTAGGCTGGGGTCAATTACCTGAACTTGAAGCAGATGTGGATCATGACAAACCTGACACTGGTGTGACTGACAAGAGCAACTTAGAACATGACCAAATATTACAAAATTCAAACTAAATCACAGAATCCTCACAATTTAGGGATATGTGGCCATAATTTTAATAAAAAAACATTAAAACTTTCTAAACCAACATCATAATCCTCAAATCAATCACTTACAGGAGAATCTTTCATGTTTTGCAGCTTTAAGCCACATAAACAAAGTAGATTGAAATATAAATGTTTTCTCTAGTCTTTGGTTCTGGGCACATTGTTAATTTGTTTTAATAACTAGAGAATCCTCACTAACCTAAATGCCTGGATGAACCAGATTAAAGCACAAATCTGCAGGAGTGTCAGTTTGTCAAGATTGGTGAAGACATTTTCCACAAAACCTGGTGATTCTTTGTGCTTTACCTCCTCCTCTTTAGTCAGCACATCAAATAAATCAAACATACCTGTTACTCAGTGGAACTAGTTGTTTAGACGAGATAACCAGAAAGCAGAAAACAGGTTGAAGACAGAAAGCTGGGTCAGACACCAGGAAGTCAGAAGAAAACAGATCAGGGGTCAGAATTGGAAAATGCTGATCAAAACAGATCCAAAGTCAAAAACCGAGCAGGTAAACGGACCAGATGTGTTGTTGGAGCTGAAGAACTGAATGTTTGGGTTTTCTGACATTTTTTCACAACTTCCATGGTAGAATTTCTAAATAAAGGCAGGTATAGGCAACTCCAGTCCTCGAGGGCCACACTCCGGCATGTTTTCCAACAAACACTGATCTGGCAAGTTTTAATTGGCTGGGCACACATTTTTTTTTTTTTTTTTGCCAGACACTAATTATTTGTAAATTTTCATTATATGAGATCACACAAAAAATTGTATATTTAGAACGTTTATTTTTAACTCTTTGAAATATTGGGTCTAAACATCAGGGGCTTTTTCTACTATGAATTTACCTCTGTATTTTCAATTTCAAAGACTGCCTATTTGGTGTCATTTTAATCAGAACGATCTCTCATCTGACACTACCTTTATTTAGTCATTTTTCCATGTTGTATTCACACACTAGACATAAAATGTTGTAAAAACAGAAAATTCCATTAGGAAAAATGGGATTTATTTTGCTGTGGAAACCCCAAAATATTACAACATAGAATAAATGTTTTAGGTGTAATTTTATATAAATAAAAAGAATAAAAATTTCTCAACAAACTAATCAACATGTTTTTGAATGAAAATACAGAAAAATTCAGACTAAAGTCACACCAAGCAGCCCAAAAAATAAAAATTTCTCTCTGCTAACTATTTGAAATGTTTCCTATAATTTTGTTTTTTTTTGTTTCTTTTTTTCTCATACACTTTCTTCATTGTATTTGTGAAAAATAATACAAACATTTTTTTGGGATAAGCTTGATCCAGATGGATTGCAGGGACCCTTGGCTGGAATCTATACAGGTGGGGGCGTGTCTGTCCACTCTGAACTGCTCACCTCCTCTTGGTGGGTGGGACTCTCGCGATTAACCGCAAAGTTTCCCAATTTTTAGACGCTTGTTATTGTGGAAAATTCATGTCGGTCCCCATCCCCCCAAAAAATTATAATCGGCTTTCTCGTTGGATAGCAGACAGCTCTGTTTTTGCTGGTCTTAGACAGGCCCAACACTCAAGATCACCATCAGATACCAAAACAGGATAATTGGTAGAAAGTGGATGGATGGTCAAAAAGATAACCTTAATAAGTTGTTACAGCTCTATAAACTCTCTTATGTAAAAGTCTGAGCTCTTTAGTCAAACTCATCCCAAAGAATCATTTCTTTTGATGTGGAAATCAAGTGACTTGGACACCATAACGACTAATTTCGTGCTAATCTTCTTCTCTTAACTTTTTCATAAGCTTAGCAGCATTTTGGTATCAGTCTTGCTCTGTGGTTAAAACTATTTCCAGGGAAAAGTGTATAAAGATGTTAAATATAGGAGGTGTGGTCATTTCTTTGGTGCCTATTAATAAGTCTTCCTTTTGTATTCAGAGGTTTAAATCCAGTCCTCTGACTCTGAACTTGGACAACAGTTGCAGGTAGTTGCATAACGGTGATCATCTGATCCTGCATGTCAAATCGGCACATGTTCTTTTGCAGTTTGCTGCAGGGTAACTTTTGTCTGACCTTCAGCTTTGTTTACACTATCCATTTATCTGGCTTCCTCCGCCTTGTTGACGTACGGCGTGAGGAGGAGTGCACACAGCTGTTTCAAACCTTTAGGAAACCAGAAAAAAATGAAAACTTTAGTCTACTGTTTTAGAAATGTTTCTACTCGTCTGCCTGAAGGTCAAAATGTTAAATGTACTCACTTGCTAAAAAGCTCAATCTTTTCCTTAAAGGTTAGCTAATTCTTAGTCTTACAATCAAAATTGTAAGCGTATTTCAGCAAAACTTAACTTACCTTAAGGTAAGTGATGCTTAAACACAAAATCTTTAACATACTGTAACTTTTCAACCGTTAACATGATCAATGTCATTCCAGTAGATTGTGAAGGAGAAAAGCGGCTCGACGAGCCGCTTTTCTCCTTCACAATCTACTGGAATGACGTTGATCGTGTTATCAGTTGAAAAATGACAATAACTCAAAGAGCATAAGTTATTTTTATTCACTATTTTCAGCTCTTTTAACTTTGTTCGAATGACAAAGTTTGTGTCCAATTTACTCACTACTTAGACCACTATATAGAACGTTTGCCATTTTTCTGGAATGTCTAAATCTACAATTCTAAAATCCAGTACCATGGAAATTCTCTGCGAAAATCTAGTGTGCATCAATGCCATTGACTGTATATGAGAACTGGACAGAAGTTGTACTTCTGGCTCCGATCTAAAAAAGTAGCCATGTTGGAGCCACACAATACCAATAAGCAATGATTGGTGCGAGTCAGTCTTAGTCATAGTTTCTATGGTAACTACTCTCATCAATCAGAAGTGAGCTTGTTGGAAGGCCACACCCCTAACACTTGAAAGCCGACGACATGAAATCTATCAATCAAATGTTTTAAGCATTCAACATAAGACCCTCTAAAGGCATCTGATTGGTCAGTTTATAACTTGAATAAGAGGAACATGTTAAGAAATAGTATTTGAGCAAGAATGTGTTTGGAACACCATGGGGGAGAGCAGCAGGGGCTGACGCCGCAAACAGATCCGACCGACTTCCAGTGGTTCACCTGACTCACGTCTGTGAGACGGGACTCAAGTCTCATGAGCCGCGAGTAGCGTGAGTGTGAGTTATGACCCAAAGTCTGTGAGTCGCGCGCCTAGGGCCACTCCTGCCACATATCCAAATTTGATCAAAAAAGCATGCACTACTGAGAGCTTTGGGGTAATATTATGGGACTAAGTGAATCCACCATGTCAAAAAAACTGTCCAACCCTCAATCTATGCCGTAAAATTGAGTTTTTGAATCGCAACCAACAAGATTTGAATCATGACCGAGATTCGAGTCTCAACCCACTAGACTTGAGGCGCGAACAATGAGGTTTGAGTCACAACCTACAAGATTTGAGATGCGACCTATGAAATTTAAGTTGCATCTCCCAAGATTTGAGTCACGACCCACGAGATTTGAGTCGTGACCAAAGAGATTTGAGACCTGACCAACAAGACTTGAGCTGCGACCTACAAGATTTAAGTTGCATCTCACGAGATTTGAGTCACGACTCACGAGATTTTAGTCACGACCCACGAGATTTGAGCCACAACCCACAAGATTTTAATCGTGACCAAAGAGATTTGAGTCCCGTCCTACAAGATTTGAGTCCCGACCTATGAGATTGTAGTTGCAAACTGCGAGATTTGAGTCGTGACCTACAAGATTTAAATGTGGCTCACCACGAGACGTGAGTCAGGTGATCCACTGGAAGTGGGTTGGAGTTGTTTGCTGTGTTTGCTATATCTCAGGGAGTAGCCGCTCAGTCTAGTTCTCATATTCAGTCAGTGATAGAGCTAATTCGATTGGCGAATATAGACTACAATTAATTGTGTTTAAAAGGTTTGTAATTTCAAAGAATGAGTACATTTATATTTTATAAATCATCCATCTTTTCATCACCAGAAAAAAGTGGCTTCATAAAAGGTCTTTGTAAAATGTTCATATTTATTAGGTTTTTACTTCGACAAAAGAGTGACGTCATATTTTCTGTCAAAAAAAAAGGGAGCATGTGATAAGATTGCATTAAAATACTGAATAATCTCACCCTGTATATACTGTAGTTTTTTTATTTTACCACTAGAAGAATGTAATGCCTTCAATTCAGCTACATTTTTGCAAAAAAAAATGAAAAAGGATAAAATATAAAATAAAATACATTTTCTACGATGTGCAGCACCAGAAAAACTACTTAGACTGTTAATTTTTAGTGTAGGCCAATATATTAATATGACTCACGAGTTTATTAAAGTAAAGTCTAAAGAAAAGTTTTGAGAAAGACATTCTCAGTCTTAGGGCTAAAAACATTTTAATGCCACAATTTGCAAAGCAAACATCATGTGGCTTCAAGTTGAGAAAAAGCTATTGTGCTTTTACTAAAAATGATATTTGCATAAACTATGACTCTGTTGCCTGATTTTAGTCATGAAAACAGAGGCAGTCTCAACAACATATGACAAGCATTAAAGTGAGGGACTGTTTGGGGCGCAGAGGGTTAAGCAGAGCTTGTAGAGGCTGCCTTTGGGGAGGATAAACGTTTCTAAGAATTAGCTTCTTGTTGCTTTTCTACTGGAAGTTTGGCTCTGTAAATAAACGTGGAGGAAAGACGCTTCAACAGTTTTGTGCGCTTTATTTTTTTTAAAGCAAACACATTTTAAATGCTGGTTCTTTTTTTTATCTAACTATAAAGCAAGAAGAGATCAAATCTCTGAGGCAACAGGGAATTAAGTTGCAGATTTTTTTCCAACTGTGTATTTTAAATATTCCATGCATTTTTTTTAATGTGGTATTCCCTTTTTCAAAGACCACGCTGGCTTAAAAAACTGCTGCTTAAATTGTATTTTGAAGTATAATTGGTTGGGCCATTATAGGCAATCAGTGTTTTTTTCTATATTTTTTTCTTTACGGTCAAAGGAAAAAAGGCAAACCCCCAGACACGGACGGGAGAATGGAGCCTCAGTGCAGAACATGAGCAGCCAGAGTGTAGTTCGGGTCCAGATGCGTTGAATTAAATCCTCCTGTGGCATCCCAGAGCGCCCCTGAGACCGCTTTGGCTCATAAATCGACCCGATGTACATCCAGGAGAGGCACGACAGTCACACACAGCTCGTTTTCACCGACAGAGCGGCCGCTTCTTTACATCTAACCTACTTGATTTCACGCAGTGACTCAGCAGAAATGCCAGAGAAAATCAAAGTGTTGCAGAAGAAGACGAGTGAATGGTGCAGAGCAAAGGAAGAGCAGAGATTGGGAGAATAATTTCCATGCAAATTTGCCATGTGTTACAAATCTTACACTGACATAGTCTCACGTTTTCCAGATTTGCTTCTTATGCAACTTTTCCGGGAACAGTCCTCTTGTCTCCTTCAGAGTTTGAAATGGATTAAAGTCATTCGATGCACAAAAGTTTCTTTTAATAAACATTTTATTCAACAGTGCAGCGGTAAGTGCTTAGTTAAATCATATTAAGGGATTATTTTGAAAGCTGACATTTCCAGTTTTCCCTTCTTCCAGAGCCTGGGAGCTCATTCGACGACAGAAACGGGCCAAAGTGATTCCAAAAGTCTGTCAGGATTTCTTTTTTTCTTTTTTGTGAGAATGTCAAATTCTGTTTTTTTTTTTTTTTTTTCTGTTTGTCTTTTTATCTTCAACCAGTGACATTTAAGTTAAAGAGGTGTCTTTCCTTTGTTGCCAACATGTAAGTGTCCAACATGTAAATCCTTGTGTTTACACACCCTTCCGATGTCAAATTTAGCAAACATGTTAAATTTAAACCTGTTGCCATGCGGAGTCAATTTTTAGCATACATGCTGTCTGGAGTCTATAAGACAATTTAACCAATATCTAAATCAAACTTTTTTGGTAACTTTTTTGCAATTTACAAGCTTAAACAACTTATAGGATGTAGCTATTTTAAACATGTTTAGACCCCATCAAGATGAGCATGAGACCAAGTTAGTGAGATAATCCTACACTAGCGAGCTCGGCAAACTTTGTAAGAGAGACATTTTATTTAAAGGAAATACTTTTTTGCACTAAAGGCCTGACCCTTATCAGCCCAAATGAAGAGCTCCAATTTCATTTATATGAAAATGTATTAGGGATTTGCTAAAGCCTTTTACACAAGAAATATCAAACACAATTGGAAGTTATATGAGGATTTAGTAATATTAATAATATATATATATATATATATATATATATATATATATATATATATATATATATATATATGTATATACATATTTATAAATAAAATAAAAGCGCAACAGATACCACGTTAGGCCTTAGTCACATGCACCGGGTATGAGTGCTGCTGATTTCTGGGTCGTAGAGAGGAGGAGCTGCAGGGGGAGCACAGGTGTGCCTTGAAGTTCCCTTAAGGCCCACATTGATTTAATTGTATCCTCAATCACGCAGTCTAGTTTATACTAATATTGTTCTTTGGATTTGCACGCGATCGTATGTGATAACTGCACTGAACTCCTGAGTGGCGTTTACACTCTTGATGCAATCGTCTCCAGCGTTTATTTATAACCTGAACGATATTCTGCTCACACACTTGTTGCACGTGCTCATCTCGTAAGCAGCAGCAGACAAAACAGAGGTGGATAAACATAGCAAAACAAAAAAACAAAGAGGTGAATTGCATTGTCTGGTGTTATGCAAAGTATGAGATATCTATATGAGATTTAAGATCTTTCCAGTCTTGCTTTTAATTTCTTTCTATCTTGTCCATAATTTCTGCCTCTCTCTTTGTCTGTGTAAAGTTCGGTATTTCCTACAACTTCTTCAGTTGAGTTTAAAACATTTTCAGTGTTAAAAAGACATATCTGGGCAGAGTTTGCTTCATGATCGCATACTCTACTCTCCTGAAATAAATTCAGGTTAAATGCACACAGGTGTAAAATTCCAATTGCTGGTGACGTCACCAGCACATTCTGCAGCAACTGGGCCGCTCCAATGGCCATTGGACCACTTTAAAGCGATTTCAAACCGCTTCTAAGTATAAACCGACCCTAAGGCTCGTATGGCCACCCTAAGGAATGTCATGAAAATGGAACGTACCATTATTGTGCATGTGGTAAGTGTATCATGAAGTATTTGAAAGGCTCTTTTGACACTCTAGTTGTTATCAATTTGTGAGTACTGGTTCAACTTACCCGGGTTCATTACAACAGGTCATCTGCAGCATACCCATAGAAAAACTGCATAAACATTTTCTCTCTACGAGATCACCAATCGGTCTATACCTTGATATTTTGTGTGTGATCCCCATACAGGTCTCACTTGCAGACATTACATATCCCTTCTTAAATGTGGTTGTGACAATAAGGCTTTAAGTCGCCACAGGAGTAGAGAATGAGAGCACATGAATTGGGTTCTGCTGTAACGAATCGTTTGGAGTCCTCAAATTTGGTCTGACGTCTGTCACTCAAAAAGTGCAGGTTGTTTTCTAGGACATGGAACATTAAGGCCATTGCAGCTAAGCAGCTTGTATCTGTTCTAAGGATGGCCATTTTTGCCCTCACAGGAGCGGTCAAAGATGAGGTAGAGGCAGTAGGAGGAGCTGTCGATGCCAGCTTCCAAATCTACCAGATTGCAGCATCCGCGGTTTGGAACAGAAGAAGACAAACCCAGGAGAGGTAAAGACAATGATCATTGAATTTTTTTTATTTTTGCAAAAAATTTTCCTTTTTTTAAGCAATACAAAACTAACAGGATTTTGACAAAAACGCAAAGACGACTTTATTTTTTTAAATTTTATTGTAAATGTGTTTGTACATGGTAGAACAAAACAAAAATATACGATTTGAACAAACTCTTTTTGTGTAAAGTGTGTAAAGAATACATTTTGTGTTTATTTTCATGAACAAAATGCATCTGCCACAATGATTCCAGGAGAAATAATAGCCTCACAGAAACAACAAATGTGTTCTGTAGACACTTGACAAAAAAAAGGTTTCCCTAGTTTTTATATATATATATATATATATATATATATATATATATATATATATATATATATATATATATATATATGTATATATATATATATATATGCAAATTGCAAATTATCTAGTTATATACAGGTCTTATCCAAAATCTTTTAAAATCACAGAAATTACAAGAAGAATATTTCAGCTTTCCTTTGTGCAGTATTTACATACATTCGTTGGATCACATTTCACACCCGTTTGGAGAAGTGGGTCTTCCGTTTGCATTGAAGGAATGCCTGAAAGAGTACGCACATTTCCTCCACACAGTCAGGGACAAACACTTCAAATGGTTTGTGGATCAGCTCTTCTTTTAAATAGAATTCATTTTTGGTTTTATAGCATACATTTTTTACATTTAAATCTTAGGGAAAGCACCTTTACTGTTGTGGAGAAGAGAAGTCTCATCCAGGAAGTCCAATCATCATAAGCAAGCAAACAAATGCATTAAAGGGGCCTTTAAAGCAACTTGTGGTGGTTTTGTTTGGATTCAGTTCTCTGCGTCTTTTTGATCATTTTAAATCACAATCTTCAGTTAGCAGAGATATCAAGTAAATTAAGCTACACAACAAAACTGGTGTGTCAGATCACAAATTCATAAAACAGAAGTTGTGATTCGCTTTTCATTTCAAGATCAAATAATTTCTTGGATCATCATTGGATGTAGCTGCACACAAAACTGTTTGATCCAAGAATAAACTTTAAAAAAGGGGATTTAATCCAAAATCATTCATTTATTGTATTTTCCACACATAGGGCACACTTATTACTTTTCTTTTTCAAGAAACTTTCTTTGAATCTGAACATTTACACTGCACTCACTTACATTTGCATTCATTCTGGCCATACTTTCTGATGTTGAAGCAGTTTTGAGGTACAAAATGTTTGCCTGGGTGTTAAATATGCTAACGCAGCTAACATGTAGTTCTGTTTTTCTTTCTTACGCATAATTAACAAGGTCTGGAGATGGGATATCAACAGTATCGTTTGTTTTAGGCGGTATCAGTCTGTTATTTTATTACTAAAATGTGTTATTTGTTACTAACATGTTTAGGAGTTACAAATATAGGAGTTACGCTAACACGATAAGACATGTAGCGTGTTACAAACAAGTTCTAGGGTTCCTGAGTACACAGATAATAAAGTGACTTTTATCAGACTCTTTTGTCTCGCTCAATGCGCTTTAAGCCACACTGCGCATGTGACGTGCACATAGCGCATTTTTGAACATGCAATAGGCCTACGGTGTTCACATTGGACAACCAGGGAGGGGCTTCTACTACTCTTAATATGTTTTACTTGCGCATTTCCGCAACCTACAGTTGGAAGAGTCTTGGAGCGAAATACAATAGTCGAGAATCTTGCTCCAAGATTTTTCTTTCTGGGCTCTAATCTGATATATGAACGACTTGAATTATGTCTGAATTCCCACCCTAATCCATAACCACTAAAATAACGATATAGTGCGGGACTATCAAGTGCTCTGGATTTTAAAAGCAATCCAGACACCATGCTGACTACTTTTCTTTCGTTTTTTTAAACACCAGATATGACGTCATCGATTTAACGAAATATAAATCGAATCAATAGGAACATTTTACGGCGTCTATTTGTGACTCCACTGTGTTCTAATGATGAATGTGATTGGTTAATTAAAAAATTACATTCAATTTTTACATTTACTGTTCAACCATAAATGCAATGTGGTCTATATTTGCTAATCTAGTGAGCATCGATGTACGCTAGTTCTTCGCAAAGACTTCTGCTGAATTTCTAGTGCACTCGATTTTGGAATTATAGATCGGACAAACCTAGAAAATGGCGAACGCACTATATAGTGAGACATGAAGGAATTTGAATTTAGCCTTGGTGTCATGTAACTATGGCCAGGTACAAACTGCATGTATTAATTTCTTCTTCATGCTAGGTTTACACTGGATGTGTGGCATCCGCTCTCTTCTGCAATTCACACCGTAAACGCGTATTTTTCCGCGACGGTCAACTGATGCTTCTGCGAGAGTAGATGGGTAAGTTAATAACCTAAAAATATTATGTTTCTGCTATGAAGAAGCAAGTAGTTAGTAGGCCTACACTTCTTTAATTTAGCTGTTGTTGAGACACAGAAAGAAGTGTGTGTTGTGATTCTGTGTTTATTTTCATCTCTACAGTCGGTTTAGATACAACAATATGATCGCATTTGTCAATCGCGGTATTTTATTGTAAAAAATGTGTTATATTTTGTAAATAAATCAGATTTTCTCAAGTATTTTGATGTATCTTCCTGCCAAAATTGACGCGGATCACTTGTGGCCTGCGCACAAAATACGGCAGACGCTGAAACAATCCGCTGCATGGCACCAGTCTTTTGTGGAGGACCACGGCGCTCTGCAAGGGTAAACAAGGGTGCCGAATAGAAGCGGCCTCCGTTCTCCGTATCTAGTGTGAACCAGGTGTTGTTAAAAACAGTTTGGCGCTTGCATGAATTGAAGAAGTCATGCATATGTGAAAAAATAGACTTTCATTGGACATACTTCTTGAATCTGCATTGCTAAGGCCAGAGTGACTGTAGCTACAGATTCAGACCACCTTATATGTCTATATATATATATATATATATATATATATATATATATATATATATATA
>NC_050518.1:28562305-28582924 GCF_002922805.2 Oryzias melastigma
CCGTGGGACTAATAAAGGTTTTCTTTATCTTAATATATATATATATATATATATATATATATAAATTTGATAATAGACTATTTGCCCAATAAACCAGTGGGCCCTATAATGTGGAAAATATGGTTGTTTTAATCAAATAAGTGCAACTACCCGAAATGTTCAATTCTCAGTGGGGGCAGACGACCAAAAGTTTCTTGTGTGCCAGTGCAAAATACACAGTGTCACCATCTCCAGTGGGAAACAGTCATAAAACTTTTGTTTGAAGGTTTTTTTTCTTCTCATGGGATCAAAAAATGGCAAGAACATTTACAGGAATGTTTCCAATACTCTGCTGTCTCTGTCAGTGATTTCATTCAATGAGACACTTTTTTAAGGGAAGTAAACAGGGATTCAGCGGTTCTGTTTCATTTTTTCAAGATTTAGCTTAAAAAAACACATATTGGGTCAAAATTAAATGAAATACTCCAGAGATGTGAAATTATAAAGGCCTAAATCATTTTTTGAAAGAGATTTGGCCAAGAGATTTGTGAAAAAGATGTATGAGAAGCTTATTCCACCCATGAGATTGCTGTGTCAAGTAACAGTTTTCTGCTTTAGGTTTTCCAGTCTTTCCTCGTCACCCAATAAATTATCACAGTACCATGAATGTGCGTCACATACTCCAGCGTATGCACACACGCCAGCAAAAGAGCTCTGCACGGCGTCCTTTTAAGGGTGTTTGGACTGTGGTGCCACCAACCTATGCCCTTGTCTCGTTTTCGTCACGCACACCTCCCCCACCCTCTCCTTCAGCGTCAGTCTGTCAGAGCGGGGTCACAGGGGTCCGTTTGCAGAGCGTCCTGTCCTGCTGCTTCGTGGAAACCGGTGGACTTTGAGGTGTTTCGACAGGTGATCGCTGCGCGCAAACTTCTTCTCGCAGACGATGCACTGGTACGGTTTCACTCCGGAGTGGGAGCGGCGGTGTCGGGATAACTCATCAGATCGGGAGAATCTGGGAAAAAAAAAAAAAAGTGGGAATTGTAAAATTATTTTCTGCACGATTTTCCCAAATATTCCATCCACATTTTGTCTGTATTTAATAATCCTTTCGGACACTTCGTAACGCAGAGATGCTTGGAGTACAAATACAATAAAGTGTAATCCAGTCATGATGCTTCATGTGTGTAAGTCTCTACAACTTCTGTGTAAAGCTGAGGAGGCGTCCATATTTAGCTCAGCACATGAGCAGAGTGAATCCAAGCCCAGTCTATTCCTGGCCTGATCTGCTGTGGTCTCCATGGGCTCCACTCACCCTGCAAAGTGTTAACTGGATGTAATGGCTCCACACCTACGCGAGGGTTTGTGCGCAGAAGCAAAGCTGCTCGGATCAAATGAATCTGTAACCAAGACCGGTTTAAAAGCTGCAGGACGGAAGGTTTACGAAGATTTAAAGACAGTTATCTGCCTCAAGATCAGACACTCAATGTACCGCCGGCCTGTTAGTCGTTTTCATTACTGAGTCGTAAAAAGAAGACGCGGCAGTAAAATCCAGAAAGTCAAGAATGTTTAAACAAACGCTATAGTTAGAAGTGGGAGATTTTGTTTACCAGGACCTCTCACCTAAAACCATATATGAACTGTAAAAGTAAATAATGTGTTTCAGAAACTTTTAGCCAGGTGAAAACATATATTCTTAGTGAAAAATACATAAGTTTACAGATTAGAAGACAAATCTAAACATAAACACAAGCTGGCCAGAAATCAGTCCTGAAATGTCTTAATGTTAACCGCATTAGTGTCATGGTTTTACCATCTCCAATGTATTTATGTCTGATATTTTTTCTTTTAAAAGCCAAAACAGTAGATGGAGGACAATGTCTCTTTTGTAAGTAGTCTGTTTAGTTTTTAACAATTGTTTATATTTTGAAGCCCAATGAGGCAAATCTCTTTGTGATTTTGGGCTATATAAATAAAATTGAATTGAATTGAATTGAATTAAAATCTCAAAAGGTGTGTCAGCGTAGTGTTAGAAAACCTGAATGAAGCTTGTTTACAGACATACATTCCTCCAAACTCCAATTTAAAATATAAATGCAACTGTTTTTGAAGATTCTTTCAACTGTTGGTTTCTTTTTGGTGATTGATTTATTTTAGCTTAAGGACATAAACATATCAAATCAACAAATCTACCTACAAGCAGGGTAGTCTCTAATTAAATATATGTATTATTTATTTAACTTCAGTATCTTTCATATTTTACTAACTAACAAACTTGGCTTTTATTCTTTTATTTGTAATAAAATGTTTACCTATAAGAATGTGTGAACATGCCCTGTATATATTGTTTTTGCACTGACATGGTGACAGATTTAATCTCACTGTAAATGTGGGACAATGAAGACATTAGGATGTTGAATGAACTTCGATAACATTTTTGTCACTTTTAGCTAACTTGGTTCTTTTCCAGTGAAAACAATCAGAGTAAATATCAATGCATCGAAGTGGATCAAGTCATTACTTGTATTGAGGTTCTGCTAATTAGCAGATGGGCTCTGTATCTAACTTTGGTTCATTTTAAAAGTCACTAAAAAGTTGTGACTTCAGTTGTTTTCTGATTTTTCAGCATAAAGTGTTAAAATTTTGCAGAAACTTGACAACTTTTTCAGTAACTGTTGTTATCCTTTACACCTGTTATTGTCTTTTTGTTGCATTATTTGTAGCATTATGTACACAGACAACAAACATAGCATGACAAACTGCGCTCTACTTTTTTGTATAGATCCCGTTGAAAGCTGCATCTGATGCAGATTAACTAACACAAGCTAAAGTCAAAAGATCAGAGTATCATATTGGATTTTTTCAGTTGTAGTATATTTTTTAGAACTACAGGATAATACTAAAGACTAACATTTAAGCATTTGAATGTATTTACTGAAGATACTAAACAACCCAAAAAAGCAGCTTAAAGTTCCACTTGGAGATTTATGAAAACCAAACTAAATCAAAGCAAAGACAAAATAAGAATTTTTGAAGGAAATCAACCAAAGAAAATGTTTCTTTCTTTTGAGCCAAAGTGTTTAGTCTGGAAATCCGATCTTAGTTTTTTAGAACTTGGCAAATGCTTTGAATGAATGTTAGTCTGCTGAAGAGCTGAAGTACAATGAAGGAAATAATTCAGAGGGGAGGATGTGGGGTTGACATCCTGAGATTTTATTCTTTCTTTTTTTGCACACAGATATTTTCTTTTTCACTCGGTGGGAGATTACAGGATTATGTTTTTGTCATTCTCAGGTCAGGTTCTCCCATGTTTATTCTTCTGATGTTCATGCTTATCCAACAAGAAACCGGTTTATATCTTCCTTTCTGGAGAACTACCATCAATCAAAATACAATAAAGTCCAGAGGGCCAAAGCTTTGGAATAATCTAAAGTCTACTCTTTAATCTATTTCCTCGTTTGAGAAATTAAAAAAACAATTAACATTCCGCTTACTTTATACCATAAAAAAGGAGGAAAAAAGTATAAATGAGCTGAACGTTCTCATTTAACTTTACATGTCTGTTTCTGTTGCATGATTCTGTTTTGGAGGAGGTGATTATATAAGGTCTTCACACTCTCTCCTGCACTGATATATTTGTCATTTTAATCCATATGATTGCATTTCATGAATTGCTGTTAACTGTAGCAGCTGTTCAACCGGCTGTTTCTTCTTTGCTGTTAACTGAACGAATGCCAGCGATACAGGTAACCTTCCAGAGGTGTGAAAATTGGCAAAAAAGGATCTTGGTTCATAATACCTTTTTCTTTTATAGAGTTATCTGGCAATAATTGTATCCAGTATTCCTAACGACTGCATCTATCAATCATAAAAGAGAATTACAACCTTTTTGAAGATGAGCCAACAACAACCACAATAAATGTTTGCAGGATTTGTAGCAGAAAAACGGCTCCTTTACAGCAATTAAAACTGCTCTCAATGTACTGAAAAAAAGACAAACTGTACTGATAAGAATGTGCTGATTAGTCAGAGTAATGGGTGGATGATAAACATGCACATATTCCACCCTAAAGCATTGGCAGATTATCGACAAGCTGCAGCACGACAGAAACCTCGTCCGGCTCCTCTTTTACTCAAACTGGGCTGGAGTCCAAATGCAACATTCTGCAATCATTTTCACATTAAACATGTTGAAATGAATACAAAAAATGACAGTCCTTTCTATTTTTGAAAATATCTGAATCTCTAGAACTCCATTCCTTCTACTGTCTGACGGTTTTTTTCTTACCCCTCCAGAATTCAGAAGCCGCCATGCCGAACATTTCTGTGGCTGTAGGCGAGGTCAGGGAGTTCACAAACACGGGGATGGAGGGATTTGTGCCGATAAGTTTTGGGTGTTTTTCACTTTGAACGCGGGCTTTTACACTCCGCTTCCTCTAGGCTGCTTGGCGTGGCTTCTGCACAACCCATTGAGTACACATTAGTGTAGGTGCTGTGGGAAACACATATGCAGGCTTTGTTCAAGCTTGTCCTAAAATCCACTCAGCAGGGAAGGTGGGGCCTTCAGCTCAGTTTGGGTAGTAAAAATAACAATACCTTTCTCATCCTGACTTTTCATGTCCTTTAATCTTTTGGATGTTGCATGCTGGAGGGATAATCACTTTATCCGAATGCAATTTCCTGACACAAGTTGGCCTCGCGAAGACAAACCGCACTGAAAGCAGCCAGAAAACCTCCACACTTTTATGAAATTGATCTTTTTTTTTTTTTTTAGATAAACAGATTTCAAGCTAAGCTCGGACTCTGGCTTTAACCATAAAACATTATTTTTGTGGTTGAATTAAAAAAATAAAATCTTAACAGTAGTTCAGAAAAGATTTGCTGACAGGAACAACAAGACATCGCCCCGATGACAGCCGCACTGTTTTGACATCAAACCTTGGTTTTCTGTCTCGGCTGAAAATATGACTGTTTTCTTTTGTATGTTGTTGCCTGCATGTCTGCGTTCAGATCCAAGCTTGAACAAAACCAGGTTAGGAATGAGAAAAAAAACCCATAAAACTGGGAGTCCGGCCAATGAAATAGCACCTCTTCAGAGGAGCCAACACAATGATCTATTCTTAGGTTACAGAGGGTAAATGGTGCCTGACTCACTGGTTCAAGTCCATTTCCCAGCCTGGGAGAAAGTGGGGGCTGAACTTTATATGAGAGGAAATTATTACTGTTCTTTAAAAAAAAATCATTTTTAAATCCCTTAAGAATTTTTTCAAAAGTATTTCATCCTTCACAGCTTAAAGTGGGTTTCCACATGTTGTGCAGATCCGTGATGTTTACCTGGCTGCAGGGGAGCGTTCAGTTAAAAGACAGAGTACAGAAGAAAGAACACCTGCGAATGGGAGACGCTGCTCCCAGAGAGCTTTTGCTCAACCACATGTTCAGGTCCAAACACCTTCAGATCTGCAGGAGCCACATATGCATTAAAGTGACCCAGTTCTGCCCTTTTTCCAGCATTTGAGTCCCATCTGGGCCCCCAACATTCATCATCAGCTGAAAAAAGCGCTTGCTTCACTCTTTAATACTCACAAAATAACGTATGCTATGGCCAAATTTCAATCCTAATCCATAACTACTAAAAACTATATAGTGCAGGACTATCTGGTGCCCTGGATTTTAAAGGCAATTTGTACACCATGCTCACTGCTTTTTTTTGTAAACATGTTTTCTATGCTGTCACGATTCAGTCTAGTGATCTAGTCAAAACAATCATTTGACAGCATCTATTTATAAATCCACTGTATTCTAATGATGAATTGTTGGTTTATTAAAACATTGTATTTAAACACCTTTTTTTTCCACAAAAATTTTTCAAACACAATGCATTGTGGTCTATATTTTCCAATGTAGTCAGCAGTGATGAAGACTGGATTTTCGTAAAGACTTCTGGGAAATTTCTAGAGTACTTGATTTTGGAATTGTGGATTCGGACAGCAGTAAAAAATGGCAAACGCACTGTATGGTGCACTATAGAGTAGTAGAAGTGTAGAAGGAATTTGTACATAGCCACAGGTTATGCAACTTACATAAGATTAACTGATGAAAAAGCTGCTATTCACAGTTTGAGACTTTGTTGAAACTACCTTAATCGCAAAAATGATTACAGGATTAATGTAATTATGTGTTCTAATGATAATCAATGATTATTAGATATTGTGCGAATCATTAATGTTAACTGAAAATATATAAGAATTCTTTCAGAAAATGATTGATAAGAACTCTATCGTTACTTTAAAACTTGATCTCAATGTGTAATGATTATTTTTTCTGCATTTGTATTTTGATGATAATCAATGAGTATTGTATATCTGTTATATGATGTATGATTGATGTTACTGTTTACTGAAATAATGTTTGATGAGATTAATCAATAATCAACAAGCACTTCACTTTACTATTGAGAATTACAAAAAAAAAAAAAAAAACAACCGGATTACATAGTTATGCTAAACATTGAAATGAAGTAACTAAGTAGGGGTGGGATTATATAAGTTTGCTTCTTCCCACTCCTTTTCAAGCAATCAATCAAACTCTACTGACTTTAGTTAATTATCACAAAAATGAATGAAGAAAATGTGACATAAGTGTGTTTTATTTTTGTTTTCTATTTTCTAATCAATGCATTTAATTGTTTCTGTAATGAATTTGAAATAATTGTTTTGTCCTGTATTTTTTTTTCAATCTGTGCTTAAAATAAACCAATCAATCAATCAAAAAATAAAAAAAAGCGGTTGAAAAGTTTTTCAAAGGTCGTCAACACTGTAGCCAAATCTCAGATATTAGAGACCCTCTCCCATCATCATTTGATCTATTTTTAAAGCATTTCCAACTGTCATATACAGTAATTATGCTGTATGTGGTTCTGCCGTTTTCAACCACAATCAAAAAGTCTTCACTTTTTTCTAAGACATAGTTTCTGTAGAGCAGCACCAGTTCATTAGAAATCCAACTTTGAGTTGTGAATCAGAAATAGACAAAAAAGCAGCTTGAAAAAGAGTGTATTTGTGACCTAGAAGATCTGTTGGGCGAGCCATGAGCTCTCTGCTCTAATCTTAGCGACAAAGAGGGGAAGGGGGGCGGGGTTGCTCAGCGACAATGGTCCCATCAACGACTAAAATAAAAAAAATAAATAAATAAATAAATAAATACTTAGAAATGTTATTTTGTGACTATTTTTTTTAAATGTGTCAGAAAAATGCCACAAGTACATGTTAAAATACCTAAACAACTTTTATTGACATGGGCCTTAAATCATTTTGCTCTTTAGGTATAATTTGACCAAATCAGCATCTTCAATGACTCATGATAGACACAAACACAGATAAGTTGGGCTCAATTTACCTCTGATTTACCACTCAAATAACTCTAGGGTCTTTAAGATAAGGTAATCCTCAACAACTACTAGACATTAGGGCTGGGTATCAATAATAATTCCCAGAATCGATTTGAATTGATTCACAAAAGCCTGAATCGATTCAATTCAGATTTTTTCTGATCCACTCAATTCGATTTAATTCAATTTTGAGTGTACTCATTTATATACATTTGTTTAGAAATACATTAATAATCTACAGTTTGTTTTGAATATATTTATATTAATCTGATTCTGTTCACATACTGTAAAATGTGTCATTGAAATAATTATATTGTTAATATCATCCAGTGTTACATGGGTTCTTAAACAGCGAAGCTCCAACAAAAATGTTCAGATCATTAACATTGTAAACATTGTTCTGCCTCTCCTGGAGGACGTTTCAGTTTGCCTAAAAAAATTAGGAAAATTCACGAGTTAATAAAGATGTTCATTTGATCAGCAATGTACGTTTAGGTCGACCAAGTGTTAGCATTAGCCGTCCTATGGGAAATTCCAATAAATGTTAGCATCAAGCTAGCGGGCTTTAGTTTTATGTTCTAAATCGATTTATATTTTTATGAATCAATTATTGATCTGTTAAGCTTAAATCAATTCAAATCAATTATTAATTTTTATCAACCCAGCCCCATTAGACATTAAAGGACATATGAGTAAATGTGCTAAACCTTACATTTAGATTGATTGGTTTACATTTATATTAAATTTGGTTTTAATAAATTAAGCATCAAATCTATGATTTTACCAAAGAGAAGCTTGTTCCTCTCAAAGGAAGAAGTTCTTAGATATTACTGCACTCGAGGAAGACTTAAAGCAGAAGTGCACAAAGAATGACAACCATGTCCTGAAAGAGCACTCACGTTCTGAAGTTGAACTTTACTTATATAAAAGGTTTCTGTCTCTTTTTTTTCCAGACACACATTTAGCCTCAAAACACAAAATGTGAACCCAACTTCCAGCAAATCCAGCTTAGAACAAGACTTCTGCATTAGCTGAGACTCATGTCCATGTTTTGGCTCGATGGCAGAGAAAGAACTGCTAAATTTAAAAGGGTTCACTGTCAGAAATTTTAAGCAAACAAAATGGGATGTTTGTGGAGTAACAAGTTAGACTAATCTGTCAAGCATTAGAAGATCCAAAAAGGTTTGATCAACTGCCTGAGTCAAGAAGATCAACATGTGACTCAACAGCTTTGGATTTAGATTCCAAGAGTTCTGCTGTTCTGTTATTCTTGGTGGAGAAAGGGGGCACTGCTCCAGTTTCAGATCAGTAAGAAGCCTTAGTTTAGCGTCATCGTTCAGCGGGATGAGAGGCTGAAAAAGACTTGAGTGCACACACGGCAGGAAGATAATATTTTGACTCCGAAGAACAGCCCTCATGGAGGCGATAGATCCACATCAATCACATGGTTTTCATGTCTAAACTCAAAATATGTTCAGCAGCTTTTGTTTCTCTACATTACAGTACATTTCAAAATGTTCCATAGCAACCTGTATCCAGGTCTGCTACGCACACATCTTTAAAGACACACTCTAATTTTGATCTATTTTTAAAGTGTTAGTAGGGCTGCCTCGACTAGTCGATTAATCACAAATATATCGACTATTAAAATAGTCGACAACTAATTTAACAGTTGATTAGTCTTTTTTTAAAACTCAAAACTACAATGTGTGCTTTCTAGTGCCTCGTCTGCCATTGTCTTTGACACACGTGCAGTAATGCTAATCCAGGTCAGTAGTGATGTCACAGGAAGTTCTAGAAAGATTCAGGTACCATAACAACACGCCAATGGAACTTAAAAGACAAAAAACAAAAGTGTCGAATGCATTATCTGCAAAACAGAACTTATGTCCATGAACATCTGGAGAGGGAGCACATTGTGACTGAGTACAACAACGCTGAAGACAGATCACCGTCTAGGTAAGCTAAGCTAACATCACCCACACCTGAAAGCGCTTTACACTCTCTGCTGCTAATCTACTTAACCTAACATTAGGGGTGCAACAAAAATACCAAGCAATACCAGAGCTATCCAGACGTAGTTCTGATCCAGATTCCAGCTCAGACGAGGAAAACAAAAACGTCCATGGATCTATCTGTCTACAAGTGGATGCATCAGTGAATTTTCTGGCACAAAATTATGTTTTTTTTTTTTTTTTTCTTTTTTTAAATCTGCTTCTAATTCACAAGGATGTGAATAAAGAAAAACAAAAAAAAACAAAACAAAAAAAGAAATGTAATGCTTAATGTTCTTTACATATGTCCTCGATCACGAGGAAAATGCCCATAGAACATGTAAAAAACATTTCATTTTAGTGGGTCTTCAAGTAAGAATTAAAATAAAAATAGATGCTTTAAAAAAAAAAAATGTCCAAAAACTTTCAAGTCTGGTGTCAAAAATAATCAAAGGGAGAAAAACCTGTTCAGGCCTCTTCTCCATTGACTGCGTGTTGCTAAGCTCCGAATTAGTAACTCCAGATTTTCGTCATTTCTAGGAAAAACCTTTGTTTTTACCAACTACAGCATCAGTTTCACGCAAGACGTCTCCATTTACATATGAATGGCATCACGGCCGACTTCCATTCACACACAGTGTGTGTACCATTGGGCAACAACTGCAAGTACAGAGGAAGAATTCATTGACCAGCAGGTCAAAAGCTGTACTTTGGATCAGCATGTTCAAAACAACGTTCTGACCCAGATGGTAGGAAACCCTTAAAGAACAGAGTAAGCCAGAGGTTTATGGCAAACTTTAAAGACGTATCATGTATTCATAAACACGTCAGTGAAAAGACACCATGGAGGACGGGGGGTTTGTTACATAAATGTGTTGCAGACAGTGAGTAAACAGGTGTAATAGTTAACAGCAGGACAAAGTCTGCCAAGAAACAACTTCAAAGGTTCTCCTATCTAATCTATAACCTCAGTGCAGTTCAACAACACACAGATAGCAGGGACACAACCAGCTGCTAGAACAGAACGAGCTGATGACAACAGTCCTCTATACTAGCTCATCCACTCTCACGGTCAACAGCAAACTTTATGCATCTCTACAATCCTGTAAAAACTAAGAAAAGACTTTTTTTTCTAGAAAACAGCAAAAACAAAGAGGAAAAAGGACAAAAACAAACTTGAAAACACTGCAAGAGAGGGAAAACCTTATCTCTTTTACCTTTAACTACCCTTAGATAAACAAGCTCAGTTCATTACAAGTCAAAGTGTTTTGTTACATATTATCAACAGCTGACTTAAAGTGTGTGAATATGGACTCGGATGGGAAGGAAGTTGTTAAGCCTGATTGGTCTAATCACTGTGAAGATAAGCATCATCCTGGTATTACATTGATGGGACTCCATGTTGTTTGTTATCTCTATTAGCCCAGTTAGGCTGAAGTGTTTCAGGTTAGTGTGAGGGGGCTGCCTCTGCTCACCTCCATCCACAGCCCGGCCACGTGCAGGCAAACGGCTTCTCCCCCGTGTGCCTCCGCAGGTGCGCTTTCAGGTGGCTGCTCTTGGTGTACATCTTGTTGCAGCCGGGAAAAGAGCACTTGTGCATTTTAATGAGGTCTGCGACTGCGCTTTTCTGGCAGCGCTGCCCTCCGGCGAGGACCCCTGCAGCCAGACTGCCGCCCAAGCTTCCGTCCCCGAGCCCTGTGGGTTTAGCAGCAATGGGAACCGGTGCGATCCGGACAAATTTGGACGAACCAGCACTTCCCATTTTGTTTGCGCTAGCAGCTGCCGGGGAAAGTAACTGGGGCACCAAAGCAAAAGTTTGCCCCTGGATGGTGACCAGGAGCTGCGCGATTTTGATATCAGATGGACCTTGGGCAGGCTGGGAATGGGCTTTCTGAGGCTGACTGGTCACAGCGTCTGATATGGCATTGGGATTTGGTTCTTGTTTGATCTGGATGGGCTGGATTTGAAGAATGACAGGCACAGTGGAAGAAGCATTGGCACTTTCAGACGAATCTGATGAGGATCCACAGTCCTCCTGTTTGATCCCATCAACCCGACTGTCGGCTGAAGTAGCATCCAGCATCGACGGCGAGCAGTCCATCTCTGATGGATCTGATGACCTCTTTAGCGCATCTTTGGTCTCTAGAAAGGAGGGAAGTGGAGAATGCGCCACAGGCACAGTCTGATCCGAGTTTCGCGGCGACGACTGTCCCGCCCATGTCCTCGAACCCTCCGCCTCAGCATCGTCAGACGTTGATGTCTCAGGTGACATCGCCTCCTCACTGCCGTCCTCCTCTTTTTCCATCCCAACAATCATGTTCTCCTCCAGGAACTCCTCAATCTCCTCCAGAGTGGGCTGAAAGAGGAGTGCTTCAGGATCCTGCAGCTCGTCAAGGAAAACCGGGAACTCGAAAACGTCCTCTTTGGTGTGCTGCTGCAGGACGTTCGGCCGCTGCTCCCTCTTGGGCTCCCATGTCAGGCCTATGGCAGGCGAGTCCAGGCCCATGACATGGGAGGGGGTTGTGGAGGATGAGGAGGTAGTAGAGGAGAGACAAAGAGAGGAGCAGAGAGGAAAGGAGACAGAGCTGGAGCTGCCGTTGGAGCTCAATGAGGTGGTCACAGATCCTTGTGAGAGTAGGAGGTCCAACAGGCTCTCTTGACTTTCTCCTCCTGAGGAGCTGCAGCACCCATTGCTCCTTCTGCTCTTGCTCTCGTAGCTGGCGTGAGACACAGACGAGGAGGACTCTGGGCTGGAGCAGTGGGAGGAGCAAAGGCTGGAGGAGTCACTGAGGTCATCCTCAGAGAGGCAAGGTGGAGAGAAGAGGGTCACCCCTTGGTAGGACTGGTGATGGTAGGAGCACGCGTCGGTTACCATGACACCCAGGGTGTGGTGGCCAGCGCAGTTGTAGTCAGGCCTCGGAGAGCCGGTGCAATACAGGAAGGTCTCCTCACCAAGAGGCAGGTGATCAACCATTCCTGTAGGGAGGGATGCCTGCCGACTGCTTCGCTCTTAAGATCAAGCAGCTTACCACAAAGTCTACCTGTGAAGGAGAAACAGACGTCAAAACCATCCTACAGACATTCTGTCTGACCACCAGTCTGAACAATCTGACCAAAGGCAGGACATCCAAGCTCGAGAGATCAGGCACCCGTCTGTGGTCAGTCTGACCTGCGCTTGTGGTTAATGTTTCACACAACTGCCCGTCAAGTGTCAATAAGTGTACAGCACTGTGGAGTAAAACGTGAAATTCTTGGACTTGACGGACTACCTGCAGCTCGTTTAGGAGCTTTTAACTTGAAGGGCGAAAAGAGTCAAGCACATGTCAGGAAAAAGGAATTTGAAAACCTGTGCGTGTGTGTGGGCGCGTGCATGCATGTGCACTCTGCAGCTGCTAGCTTCAAGCTGACCATGTGGAGTCAGGGTTTCCCATTTCTCACCCCATCTAAGATTAAAGCCACATGGTCATTTAACTGTGTATTATACCCCCTCTTTCTACTAACTGATCTCAATCCAAAATAATAATAATAAAAATGTTGCTATGAAGCAAAAGTGAGATTAAAAAGAGGCAGTTTTTACATCTATTCAGATTAGGATCAACATTGTTTCAATGGGATGACAAGTGGGGATTAATGTTCTATTTTAGGCTTCAGGAACCACGTGCAGTGTCTAGATTTACATGGATTAAAAATATTAGACAATATCAAGTGTCTCCAGGGTAAATTGTGATTAAACATGAGATTTAACTCCCTTTAAAAACTATCCTGTTGCAGGACAAAATGTGAAAAAAACGTGCGCCCTCTTCTGCTAAAAAACAAAGCAGCTCGCTGTTTAAAAAAAAAAGGGAGGGGGGGTCCAGGGGTCCTAAAGGGGTTCCATGTTTGCCCTTTTTTCCAGGTTGATACATTTGAAATGTTTTTTTTTACTGAGTTTTTTTTAACAAGAGTGGTAGGGGTAAGTGGCATGGAAAGGCTGCAGCAGCTGCTATTACAACTTGGCAAAGTTTGAAGTCATTTGTCCTGCAGCAGCCCTGAAACATCAAGACGCCTCCTGACAGCGTGATGCTCCAACCCTGCGCGAAGCAAATCGGAATCTGCGGCATGTTTAACGCTTCTGGCGGTGACAGCGAGTCCAGCCACAGCCTCGATTTGCTTTGCCTAAATGATAGAATAACTCAGTCCTGACAAAAAAGTCACTCTTTCTGCTCCTTGCATTGTGAACATGAGCTTTGCGCGTGGATGGATCGCTTCTCTCATTTCAAAATCACGACCAAAAAAAAAAAAAAAATCAGAAAACATCCTCGCGGAGACACACGCATCCTTTAATAGAAAGCACTCACCTGAAGCTGCGGGGAAAACCCGCACCGTCACGCTGTGCGCTCCTGTCTTCAAAGTTTGTGCGTAAAGGCGCACGACGCCAATACTATTCCAGCAGCACGAGCTTTGCGCAGCGGTCCCCACTGTTTCTCTCTGTCTTTACACATACACACACACAAATACCCGAGAACACACTCCCCCGCCTCCCCCTGAAGAGCCTCGGCGTCACATGATCGCTGCTGGCCGACTTACGGAAGTCAGATGAAGGCTCGCCTGCTCGGCGCGTCCTGATTGGATCCCGGTGAAGTGGGGATCATAAATCACTGTCATGGCCCCTATTGTTGCTTCACTCAGACTTAAGGCAGGTCATGCAGGTGCTGAAAAGCTCCACTTGCAAAATATTCCCATTACCCTTGAGGGTGCACTTCAAAGTCTTATGAATTATTGCTGTTTCAACTTCCTTTTTTTTTGTAACAAATGAATGAGCAGATTTACAGTTAAAAATAGGAACAACACAGTCACGTTTTTCAAAACAAGAGCCCTTTAATCCTGCAGGGAAAGCTCATGGACTTCGGAAACTCCAAACAAACCTTTTGCTTGTTACGGAGCGACATGTCTGAGTAAGTGGCTCGCTGAATGAGGGAGTCATTGAGCCTGTTGGTTTACACACTGACTAATAACATCAGCAGCAGAAGTTTTGCTTTCAGTCCTGCTGAGCAGATCTGGTATAAACACCTCTGTGGGCTGGAGTGACTTGTTGGCTCCAGCCTAATTTGATTTGACTGTGTAGGTTTGGTTCCCTTTCAGTGTGTTTGGATAAATGAACCACTTTCATTTTGCTTGTAAACATTAGGTGTACTTGTGTGCAACAGCGAGTCAGTGGCTCCTGCGGCTGACGGGAAAGGACACACAATGTCACACTGTGCAGGCCTGTTAATTGTGCACCAAACCCTCTGAAGAATGACTCTTAACCACTTAAGATTCTGCAGGAAAATCAGCAGCATACTGACTCCTGTCTCTGATTCTGTTCTGTTACCGCCTCCTCGAAGACTTGGTAGCTTTTGTGTTCCAGCTGGATATATCACTGCAACTGCATTAACAGTAATAAAACTCTTTTTACTGAAGCAAATTTACCGAGCAATTGACTCTGATGTAGCAACTATCCTGTTATGTACAAACCAACAAATTACCCCCCAAACAAGAACCAAGACTGCCTCTGTTTACCTTTTTCCTCTATTTCTGCACATGCTCAATTTGGCAGAATATCCACTTTAGCAATTAGAAATGGTGGGAAAAAGTGTAAAGTTGAATCACCTGTAAAAGCAGGCTTTGTTTTCTGGAAACTTCCTGTTTCCACAAGTCAAAACTGACCGTACCAGGACCTTTCCACCATGACGGGACTGTTCTATTCCCTTTAAAGACCCACTCCAATAAAAATGGTGTTTTTAACATGTTCTTGTGGTATTTTTCTGATGATCCATTTTCTTAACCTGTTCTATCCCTTTCAGGGTCTCAGGCCTGTCCATACAATCACTCACACATGAGGACCTAAGGAGAAGGGACACTTAGAGTAATCAATCAACCTACGAAACATGTTTTTGAAGCTGGAGTGCTCAGAGAAAACCCAGGCGTGCACAGAGAGAACATGCAAACTCCTAATGAAAAAGCTCGAATTCAAAGCAGAGCCTTCTCGCTGTCCAGCCCTAGATTAAGAAAATTAAGCTCAAAATTGCATTTTTGAATATACTTCTTTATTCAAACTGTTGTGAATCAGGAGCAAACAAAAATGAGCTGTTTATAAAAATAAGCAGTTTCGTAGAAAATACTTCAGGTGTCTTTATTTTCCTTGTCTGTTGGCATATGGCTCAAACCGCACTAATGGATCGCTGTAACATTGCTCTCCATTTTTTTGCACCGGGGTGTGAGGGGCTAAAAGCTAGCAGTAGTGTGTACACAAAGGGATGATGGGAAATGAGCACCGGCTTACTCTACGCTAACAGTCCTGCCAACAACTCAGAAGGGAATTTCTAACTAACTCCTGCCGCTCTGCAGAAACTATGTCTTAGAAAACCATACAGGTCTCTTTTTTATTTTTATGACGGAGTTTACAAGCAAAAAAAAACCCAAAATATTGTCATTAAAATTTTTAAGTCGTAAATTTACAAGAAAAAAAACGTTGTAAACGTTAAATTACCATAATAAAGTTGTAAATTTATGACTTTAAAAGTCATAGGCTGAATTTATGACATAAATGTATGTTTTAAATATGTAAATGTCTTACTTTAAAAGTTGTAAATCTACGACTTTTAAGGATGAAGGTCCTGTTCTTGGCTGTGGACCTCACCTCTGGCTCGTCTCACACCCCCACCTGTCCCCCTGTTCCATCTGAATGAAGTCCATCTGCTACACCAGAGTTAGATAAGCTCATTCTTTTTTAATAGTCCTGGTACATTGTCTGTCCATCCTGGGAGAGGATCTCTCCTTCATGTGGACATCTCTGACGTTTTTTTTCCTGAATATATTTTTTATTTTTTAGAAATGAAATTGAATTGTATTGAAGTTTACAAGAAAAAATGTAATAAATAATAAGAAAAATCACTAAAATTCTGTTTATCAGATGCAAAGATGTGGAGCATCTTGTGAAACTTTATTTCCGGATTGGTTTCATAAACAAAGAAATTCTGAACCTTTTGTGACTCAAAATCAAATTATTAGTGTTGCTGTTTTCTGTGGTTCAGTGTTGGTAATGTGGAGTTTCATATGTAAAATAAAGAGCTCAGAGACCACCACTTTATTCTTCCCTTTTCATCCACATAGACGTCCATTTTAGCATCATGTAACTCTCATGCACACAGGAACAGCAAAAGCAAATGAAAATGAAGTTACATACGTTCCCCAACTCCAAATGAAACGTCCTGTCTCAACACAAAACAACAAAGAGGAATGAAAATAGTCTTTACATTAACATCAGAACACTGCAAATTCATGAAACTAGACCTCTTCAGATGTAAGTCTCTCACAGAGTTGGAGATTTTGTCTTTCATTGAGGGAGAATGACTAGAAGTGGACAGCAGCAGATATATCGATGGCTTCATCAACGAGCTATAAATGATTAAAACATTAATAAACTATACATCAAACAAAGAAGCTTCTAAACATTTGTAACATTATTAGAAAACATTCAGATTATCTCTTCAAATTTAAAATGGTTTGACCAAATTGAGTTTAGTCAATCTGCTTGGTGGACTGTAGGAACTTTAATCTCTGAAATTTACAAGAAAACGTCATAAATTTACAACTTTAATTAAAATGACAAAAGATGAGAACACAGAAAATGACTGAAAAACCTGATTGGAGTAGGACTTTAGGCAGTGGGAACAGTTAGTTAAATAACAAAATACCAGTCGTAGTGCATCCAGGTGTCCCGTTTGTAGTTTCATTTGCACACGTGGTTAATGCAGGGATTTCTGTGAGCCATCGTTTCAGGATATTGCACTTCCACACCTAAGTTACAGCTTCGCCCTGATCCATGGAAACATGTCATGTTCACAGCCTTCACTTTTTAATTTTTCTTTCCAAAAGTGTTTTATTTCGTCCAAGCAGAACTCCCAGACAAAGGCGGACTAAGTCGACAGTGGTTCTTTTCTTTTGCCCAGCGAGCTAATTGGTTTCGTCTGCTGCGTTCAAACTCACAAACACCTTCACATAAGCATATTATGTAAGCACCAGATGGATGCAACAAATCACATTGATTTATTTCCTCTGGTGCTTCCTGAACGATGCCAAAAGTGAAGTGGGGAAAGCATGGGCCTCTTCAGTCACAGGCAGTGCCCTCCACAAAGCTGGCACTCTCTCTGAAGAAGCTCTGGAGGCTGGCACCGCTCAGTGAGTCGGCGTGAAGCTGTCACCAAGGTCAACGACCTGGCTGGCAGTCTTTAGGAAAATGGTTTGCACGTGTGCATGGGCTCTTTCTTCGCGGCTCCCATCTCCTCTGGGATTGATCTGAAACAGTAATTTTGGAAATAAACCAACAAACTGCTAAACTTTCCCTGCCTAAAACGGCTCTGCAAGCTGACGGTGTTTGCTGGACGTCTTGGATCTATATTTTCAAGCCTCTTCTCAGCCGTTTGTTATCTTGGGTTAAGTATAGCCAAACCTCACAGCATCCAAACACCTTTACACCCTGTCATGTAAACAGGGGGCAGTAGGGCTTCGGTGGGGACACCTATTTGCTCTTGCCTCACAGGATACACACACAGAAACAAAAACAAATCGTTTTTCATCTGCTGATGGAGTGAAATGGTCAGATGGCTGCCGCAGTTTTAAAAAAAGGAACTTTGATCCAACCACGTCCTTGTTTGGAGTTTCACCTCAGAGATGTTCAAACTGGTTTGCAGGGGATCGACCCTCTGCTTATACATGTTCTTGTGTGCTGAGCACACAGTTATTTCAGGACCGTCTCCTGAGACACTCCAAGAGGAGAATTCTCTTCAGAAAGGTTGGACAAAAAATGTAAAAAAAATGTGTGAATGCTCACTAAGCATTCACACTATAGTGATTCTCCTGCTCCTTTCCAAACATTTTTCAGCACATAAAAACTCAATCACACTTTCAGCAATTTCAGCAATCTTGGTATCAAAACGTTCATCTCGTTCAGGACATCTCTGCTTGTATTTTTGGTATTCAAAAACTTTATAGTTTACTAAATATTGTGCGAAATAGGAAATTAATTTTTAAATAGATCAGCAAGCCTTTAAATATATTCATGGGCTATGTTTGAATCTTTTATAGTAATAATAAAATACCTAATATTTTAGGAACATGCTAACATCTTTGTCTCATCTAGTCTACTGAGGTTTTTTTATGCTATTTTGGAGTTTCGCTAATATTTTAACAACAGGCTAACATTTTTTGACTTATGTAGTTTATTGAGGAATTTTAGGCTATTTTGGAGTTAAGCTAGTAATTAAGCAATGTGCTAGCTTTTTTTTTTAGCCAATTTGGCATCAACTGAGGTTGTTTTATGCTAATTTGGAATTTAGCTAGTATTTTAACAACTTGCTAACGTTTTTGGCTATTTTGTTATCTACTGAAGTTTTTTAGGCTAATTTAGAGTTTAGCTTCCATTTTAGCAACAGGGTAACATTTTTGACTAATTTATTTTATTGATGAACTTTAAACTATTTTGGAGTTTTGCTAATATTTAGGCAATAAGCTAGCTTTTTAGGCTAATTTGTCATCTATTGAGGTGTTTTGGAATAATTTAGTGTTAAACTCATATTGAAGCAGCACACTAAATATTTTTGCAAAATTGACATGTATTAGGGATTTTTAAGCAGGTTTACTACAAATTTTTCAGAAATTTAGGTAAACTTTGGCACTTTTTCAAAATTCTTCAACAAAATTTCCAGTCTTTTAGCATATTTACCTTTTGCATTTTCAGTGAAAATCCTCAGCATCTTTAGTGACTACTTTCAGTAAACAGCATTCACACTATTACAGGTAACGCAACTTTTCTAGTTTATACTTATATTATTATTATTTTGTTTAGTAGTTTTATTTTCCAAACACCTTTTGTTACATAAAGAGGAAGTTAAATATTTACAAACGGTCTTATCATGTGTCAAAAAAAGAATTGTCCCATCATTTGTAAAGACGGTCACTGAAGTAACTGCAGTCAAGTGTCAGTGCTGGACTAATGATCCCGTTAATTACTGGTTAGATCAAGTCGAACCCCCCCGTGGCGCCCCTCAGCAGGAGCCTCGACCCCTCTGGTCCGAGGGTGCACTGGCTCATGGGCCACACATAAGGCTGTGGTTGTTTAGCTCCACATGAATGTGGGACTGTGTGGAAGTGAACACCGTGTCTTTGAATAAGAAAGCTGTGCTCTCAATGGAGCTCTGCGTATAAATAAATGCTGAATCAACAGTGTCTGTGATAACCAATAGGCAGCTCCTTGACTTCCATATTGAAGCTTGTTTGAATGTGAAAGTAACCAGAGCCAGGCACCGTTCACCAAATCAGCAAGAGGGGCTCGTTACCCCCTTTGGTTTAATGTAATAATGGTTGAACTTTATGATAGAAAAAAACAAAAAAATCTGTTTTTTTTTTATTTTTGTCTCTGTGGATGTTTTCACTCAAATTTTGATTTTGTAACTCTTATTGATTTACATTGGACGGAGACTTTAAATAGTAAATGGTATACTTTAAAACAATACAACTTAAATGAACTACAACAATTTAAGCAGTTCTCTTAAGTTTTGACAGCTGGATGTTAAACACAATCTAACCTGAACCAATTTAAAATATTTGAACTGACTTACTCGCCCAAATAAACAACAGCAACACAGGTAAAGAGCAGTATTCCTTTACTGTCAGTCCGTCATTCATGTAACTTTACATTTTTTGCAAAAAATCGATAATAAGTATCGTAGGTTGTTTTTAGGATTTAGCTAAACTTTTATTATCCGACTACCACAGGAGGGGCAAGGTAGTTTCTGGCAGGGAGGGGGAGAGTGGGCGGGGATGTTTGTCGCAGGCATCCTTAAGGCACCTCAGACTGGTACTGAATAAATAAAATGCATATTGTGAAAAATGTTGTATTGAATTGTCCATCCATCCATCCATCCATTTTCTTGACCGCTTCTTCCCTTTCGGGGTCGCGGGGGTGCCGGAGCCTATCCCGGCTACTGAAGGGCGAAGGCGGGGTACACCCTGGACAGGTCGCCAGTCTGTCGCAGGGCTTGAATTGTCCAATGAGTTTTATATTGAATATTTTTGCATCCCTAGTTTTCCCTATTCTTCTTTCTTACTGTGCCTTTGAGCAAAAATTCTGACCCTAAAATTTGCACGAAAATGAATTTTGGATGTAGTGAACGACCCCTGCCCTTAAAAAAACTTGTAACATCACAGAGGGAGAAACCATCAAAAAAACAAATGGGGCCAAAA